>NC_056728.1:127329906-127403716 GCF_019279795.1 Protopterus annectens
TAGTATCAATTATTTGCCTTTAATCCTTCGTCAAATTTTGGTCAACATGAGGTTGTTCCAAGAGTTCTCTGTACTTGCCACTATATTTGTTTTTTCTTTCATTCTTGTCTGATCCCTCTCCATATATTCTTTCTTGTTTTTTTTGGTCGATTATTTTGCTATGCAATCTTTGTCCACTTCTAGTTTGATTTCCATTCCCGCTTTACATTGAAATGCTTCTGCTAAACTAAACAAACGTCCTCTTAGACTTTTTCTCCCCATGTACCAAAACTTTGAGTATGTTTGAATCTGGTGAGGTCAGCAGATATGTATACAGTCCTACAACTGTAGATCTATACATGTAATCAATTTCGAGGAGGCTTGCACTTCATTCAGAGCGAGGAATGTATAATCTTGGTATAAATTAATTTTTATATATCATTTGATTAGCATGAAACATTTTTCTAACTATAAGTCAAAACAGGCAGAGCAAACTGATTTATAGCTTGCATTTATTCCTAGATGTCATTGCAGTGTTCAGTATCAGTGTTAGTCTTCTGAAGTATTCCTTACTGAGATTTACTCATATTTGTTCATTTTATTGTTGATCCTTCATCTGTTCGAAAATATTTATACACTCCCTCCTGCTTAGGTTACTTTACATCATGTTTGTGTTCCAGGTTGATATTTTCTTGGTGCCTCAGCTTTTTTGTTTCAGATGTTGCTTTTGCACATTTATCAAGACCAAATGTTATTCTTATATCATCTGAGAAAGTTGTAATAATTTGTAGTTGTATTTTAACATCTGATGAACTGTACAGTTTTAAGTAATCCACAAAAAAGTAGATGAAAAATCTTTAAATATGGTTGTTTTCTGGGCACCAGATTGTAACCATAGGCTACTTACTCTTTTAAGTAACAGCTTAATGGGTTAAGAGCAAAACAAAACAGCATTGGTGACAAAGAATTACCCTGGAATATTCCCCTTTGGATTTTTATCCCTGGGATGATAATTTGTCATTTGTCATTGCACAAGTGCAGAGTGGTTTGCTACTGTTTCATGGTCATTATAATGTAACTGGTCAGTACTGGGTGTGTCTTGTAAATCTGTAAGCATTCTTTTATCCATGAAGATGGGATGCAATGAAATCATTTTTTTGTAATCTATACTTGCCATATGCAAGTTGTTCCCCTTTTTACAATTTTCTTTTATGGCTTTATTTAGCAACAAATGATCCTTTGTTCCATATAACTTTCTTCTGTTACCCTTTTGTTCTGTTTGCCATAATTGATTTCTTTTCTGAATAACTGTAAACTCTGTATCAGTGCCAGTACTTAGTTCATATATTGTCGGGAGACAAGTTATTGGTCTGTAGTTCTTAAGATGGTTTGCAAGTTTACTTGTAAGGAAGAGCATCATTTTTCTTGTTAACCAAACTGATGTCTGTTCAGGATGGGTTTCTAAGTAATTCATACTCGGGGCTAAATCTTTGTGTGTAAAGATATTAATGCTTTTGGCCAGAAATTAGGTACTCCATCTGGGCCTAAGTTTTTCCATTTAGGAGATTTTCTTAATTTTGTTTCACTTTATCTACATTATATTGTATCCTCTACATTAGAGCTCCGTACTGTTTCTTTTAATTCTTATATCCATTCAGCATCTTTGTTTAACAGGGTCTTCATAAATGCTTCTCCAAAATGTGGCTATTTCTTCCCTTTTTGGTGGTGTTTCTAATCCTTTTACTTTGTTTCCCAATTCTCTATAAAATCATTTTGGGTCATCACTGAATTTCTTATTTTATTACTTCTCCATTAAATGTATCTGCATACCGTCCAAGTTTTGAGGCCTGTGCAGATATTGTTAGTTTACTATTGGCAGTAGTATATGATGAGTACTGGTGTGTTTTGATATTATTTGTTGCTTTAACGCGTCTGTTTTTTTAAGTATTTTTGATGATCTGTTCACTTTTCTATATTCTTTTAACAGTAATACTTCTTAATTACTTTATAATTTTCTCTATTTGATGTTTCCATAGTGGCATTTTACTTGTTCCTCTCTTTACCTTTGTTATTCTCCATTTTTGTGGCAACACTTTATTTGTTTAGCTGCACAATAATATATTATATTTACTTCTGTTATGTCACATAGTGTTAATAGTCTTAATTATTGGGTTCATCTGTTTTACCAGTCGTATCATATGTTGGGTGTTATTTACTCTCTCTAATCTATTACTTTCATCAGTCTTAATATTTTTGTCCATCTCTGTTAAATCACCTTAAATCGTTTTCTTCTGGACTGAGAACATCTTCTTATGCTGTGTGTTTCCTGTGAGTAATCCACAGTAAGTTCCAGAAAATCTTCCTGTAAACTTCATATTTCAATGCACCCTGCTTTATCTGTTGCGCCTTCATATAGAAACACTCTGGCCAATCTCTCGGCAACATTACCTGTGCCAGAGTTGCCTCTGTTTCCTGCTCCTTCTCTTGTTGTGCAACTTCAACTGGAATTTCATACCAGTCTCATACAGAAGGTTCCAGAGCATCAGCTTGTTGCAAAGGTTCTTCAGATGCCTCCTGCTCTACCTGTTGCTCCTTAAACTTGGAACCCATAATTCAATCATGCTGCAACAGTGCCTGTGTTGGTTTCTCCAGACTAAATCATTTACTTCAGTGATAATCCATAACTTCCATTTTTCTGTTCAACTTCTTTCCATCTTACAAGTCCTGTTTTTTCTACATCTCTCTATGTCGTCTTATTTTTATATTGTGAAATTTTCCATTTCCAGGTGCCTTTGCCTGTATTTCTCTCCAGATATCTGACCTTCTTTTTTGTATTGATAAGTTCAGCATTCTCTTTTGCATAAATATAACATCATACCAGATCTCTTTTTCTTTCCCATGTACATGTTTATTTTTTATACCTTTCAAAAAAAAAAAATCTATGGGTTTTGTTTTTTTATATTTTTGCACTTTCTCTGTCGCTTCTTTTTCCAGGCAACCCAAAGTTCATCTGTCTATGTAGTCTTCTTCATAAATCTGTTGTATTAGTGAATACAGTTTTTTATTTGAAGCTTTTAACAAATTTTCTTGTGCAAGTATTTTTTTTATCTAATTTATCTCTTAATCTAAGTAACTTCTGTGTGGAAATTGTGGGCTTCTGGCATAACGGTAATAATGCTTAATTTCTTTCTTATCCTCAGTAGCCCACTTTGTCATCGTTATGACTCTTTTTTTTTTTTTTGGTAAGTGTGTATGTTTTTTGTGGACATCTACATCCTTCTACAACTGATCTTCCACCTGAGCCTGGCCTTACTTTGTTGTAAGAATGTTTCCATCTTTTGAGGATTCTACACTGGACTATTCAAAATTCTGCCACTTTCAAAACTTCTCTAAGAGACTACTTATCTTTTGTCTGGATTTGCACCTGCACCTTGTCTCCTCCTCTCAAATCCTAACATGTACTTCTGAGGTTCCCTATTAGATGAATGAATGCTTAAAATGTCAAGTATGACATGCTCAACAGCTTTTAAGTGAACGTTCATCTAAGCGAAACACGAGAATGTCGAAACAAGGAGTTTCAAAAAGTTACAGTTGGTCAGCTGTGAGGAAGCTAACAGCTGACATCAGAACGTTCACCCTGTCTCACCATTCTTACATTCCTCCACTGTGGTGCGGTCTCGACATTCACCTTGTGTGATGTTATGACAGTCCTCCACTGTGGCACAATCTTGGAGTTGGTATATTTAAGTAGGGGGGGTGGGGGGGCACAGTCCCCACTTTATTTTATTTGTTGATTTGTTTTGTTTGTTTGTTTTTTTTGTTGTTTTTTTGGAGAGGTTGTAATGGTGTACAGTACATTGTAGCCATCAGCCGTTGGCTTCCTGACGGCTGGACAACTATAGCTTTTCAAAACTCCTTGTTTTGATATTTTGGGGTTTTGCTTTGATGAACGTTCTCACTCGACATTTTAAGCATTTGTTCATCTAATATAGACCCTACTTCTGATTACTAACATTAATGTTTTGCATTTACTCTGCATTAATATCAGATGTAATCCTTACTGCTCCTACAGTCAGAAACATCTATTTTTATCAATTTATTATTGTACCTGTTACATATCCAGTTGTTAAATGTGTTACCTTCATTGTATATACTCTTAAATGGTACCCATTGCGTTGTATTTTACTTTGTGTATATACCTTATGTACTTTATATTTATGCAGTTTTCCTCCCCAGGCCTCCACTGAAAATGGGCCCTTTGCGGCCCAGTAGAGTATCCTGGTAAACAAATGCAAATAAATAAGTAAATAAATACGCTGCCTTTTTTCCAGTCCTTTCACAGATGCATACACCAGGATTCTGCACTTTTTTTTTTTTATCTTGGGACCTGTGCACCCAATTCCTTTTTTTTTTTTTTTTTTTTTTTTCACCCTACTGTTCCACATGATATATGCCATATGAAATACTTCTGTGTATCAGTGTCATCTTGGTGAGATTTTGTGATAACGGAGTCCACCATGTGATGGTGTTTGCCAAGACTTGAGGATGAATTCAGTTCCAGCAATACTACTCTCCTTTTCTTGCTGATTTCTATCCATATGGACTCCAGTGGGTCTTGTATTGAACACCTTCCATGTCCCTGAATTTTTTTAGGGTTTCTAAATGTGTTTGATAAACTACCTAAACTAAAACCTCATTCTGTGAAACTTTGACTGTATGTATACCTCCAGTGTAAGATATGCCCAAAGGTTTTTGGATCTGATAAATAAAAACTCTGTGTGATCAGATTGTCAGTACTACTAGATGATATAATATTCTTGACCTGGTACTTAAGAATATACTTTCAGCGTGCACAAATTGCCTGGTATCTCCCTTCCCTGGTTAAGTTAGAGCATAAGCTCCGTAACCTTCCTCAAAATCACTAAAGCCGTTATGTTAAAATACAAGGATTTCAAACATACAAATCTCATCAAAGTCTATGTCCAAGTCTCAAAGTTCATGTATGGCAGCATCACTCCAAACATTGTCACAGAAGATATTGCGTACAGAACTCCTTTGTGGAACTTGGATAAATGTATGTAACTAACAGTCCCAGTAGTATCCACCTTGGTGATCCATCAACGCAAATAAAATTTACAGTATAAAACCACAAGATACATAATGGAATCATATTACTATGAGTCATATTTCATATCTTTCTCATGAGAACAAATCTCAAATTTTATCTGTCAGATTTACATCTTGGTTACAATATTGTCATGTATTTACATGGAAATGTTGCATAGAACATTCTTAACCCTAAACAAATTATCTAAATTTAGTAAAAACAATAATAATATCTCTTGTTGGAGATACATGCAAGAATGTAAAGCTGATTGGCTTGATGTGTTTATACCTATCCTCTGTTAAAACAGTTTTGGTGTGACCTAGATGATTTTTTTAAAAGCTTTGTTTTCGGACTCCTTTTCATTGTCAAAGTCTTTAATTTTATTTAATGTTGGTGATAGTCTTGCTTTGAATAAGGTCAGTCTTTCTCTACTTTGGACTGTTCTTGCAGTCGCAAGGAAAAGCATAACCAGAAAATGGAAATCCACCGATGCACTGCTTTTTGAAGACTTATCTTTTCTAAAAGAAGTAGTTAGTATGGAAACCAAAGTTAAAGAACATAGGATCCATCCAAAACTGTCAGCAATCCTTGGAAGAAGGTGGTAACTCTTGACATTTTCCAGATAGAGTCTGACTTTCTTCAAAGAAATTGATGTTGTTCATATATTTTTCCTTTGTTTATCTAGGAATGTGATATTTAACTCTATTTCAGGCCTTTGTACATATTGTATACAGTTTATTTTTCTGGTTAATTTAATTTCAAATTATATTATAATATATTAATCATTGTCTCATTAACAAGAAAAATAAAAATATTTTTGAGTAAAAAAATCATATTTAAATACTTATTCAAATAAGGTCACTTGACTGGAAAAAATTAAAGTCAAGGGCAATATAAGGAAATTGACTAAAAATTTGAAAATTATTATTCAGTTAAAGCAGCCATAAACTTGGGCGCGCTTTGAATGCCAATGACAACTCCAAATCCTTCTTTACCTACATCAGGAAACTAAGAAATAACACCCATCATTTCACAATGCCAGTATACTAGCAAACAAATTCACTAGAAGATTTCAGTCTGGAGATGAGTATAGACAGATAACCTATCCCTGAATCTCTCAACTTCCCAATCACTACTAAAGACCATGCATTGAGAGTGCAGTCCAAATCCAGAAATACTTCCAAGACTAAAAGACTTCCTTTGTGTGTGTGTGTGTGTGTGTGTGTGTGTGTGTGTGTGTGTGTATATATATATATATATATATATATATATATATATATATATCCATCCTCAAGGGGGCCTAAAAATATTCCGTGCTCTTTAATCAGCAGTAATAAACATGCCTTGGCTAACCTGCACCATTAACTATTTAACCTGAGCCTAACAACAAGCTGATTCCAGTTCATAAGAGTTGTCCCAGGAAAGTACTTTTCTATCAACTTGACCAGTCTGATTTGCAAAGCCATGGAACGGATTATTACTGACCTGATTAACTTTAGTATTAAAAATTTCATCAGGCTAGACCTGCTGCAGTTTGACTTTATAAAGTGTACATGCTGTTGTGTTCTGCATACCTTTGCCCTGGGGGCTCTCATATTTGGTAATTTGTTTTTCAGTCCCCCATACAAAGAATAAAGACCTGTGGCTAAATTTGCAGACTGCTGCAAACTAGGAGTCATTGTCCTACCCCTTTCTGATGCCCAAACTCTCCATCACGAACTTGCACTCATAACTACCTGCTGTACTTAAAATGGGCTCACATTAAATGCTAAAAAGTACAATATTGTTGTATTTGGTAGACAACCCCTCCCCACCAGCCATACATTATTGATAATACCCCACCTCAAAGTGTGAATGTAGTTAGGGACCTTGAGACTTGGGTTGATAATTCCCTCTCATTTGTTTACTGTGTAGCAGCGGGTCTACTTTCAAATCTCAACTCTCAAATGACCAACTTCATAATCCCGAGACGAAAATCACAAAGCCACAGAAACCCAATCATCGGATGTTTACCAAGCTAAGTCATCACCTGTACAACAGTAAACAGACTTCACACCGAGGTAAGAACACCCGCCCCTGTAGCCAGGGGCTACACCCCCCCACACACACACCCTCTAATTATATATACCAAATCCGGGATCTCACTATAGTGGAGAAAAGACAGCCTCTGCATGAGTTCCGTTTACTGTTAGGCAAGTTTGACTTACCCTGGTGAACGTCCAACGTTTGGGTTTCCGCAGCTTAGTGATTTTCCTCTCAGGATTATGAAAGTCAGTCATTTGGGAGTTGGGATTTGAAAATAGACCCGTAGCAACAGTATTCACTAAGTCCTTCAACTTGGCACAGCTAACTGCTAATGAAATCTCATCCAGCTCTAAAGAGGACGTTTTCATGTTGTACTCGGCACTGATCAGATAAGTCATTCAATACTCCTCTCTGTTTGATACTTCTCACGAGACGTATTAAATGATTAGAAAAAAAAACAAAGCTTCCTAACTAAGATCATCACTGGCTTAAATAAAGCTACCAGAAAAGACTGGAAGTGCTGCCCCTTTATTCAGTGTCACAGAGACTCCTCAGGGAGAAATCTATACCTTGTCTTCTGAACAATTAGAGACACAGTAGTCCTAGATTTCTTGAACCCACAGAAGTCAAACAGTCACAGAAATAACTGAACCAAGGATCTAAATCTTCCTCAGCAGATTAATGAAACACAGTGGAGAGAAAGGTTCATTACTCAGTTCCTCCCCTACCTGTGGAATAGATTCCCCCTACAGATCATGCAGCTTGATACACTATCTTCCTTCATATGGGACTTAGGTAACTGGGTGTATAGTCATAAATTCACCTCAGGCTTGACTGGATTAACCTTCCTAGAGAGGGGAGGTACAGCCTAAGGGTGAATATTAGCAAAATGTAATGGTTACACAAGACACACTTGCCATGAATTTTCCCTTGATTCCAAAGTGCTAAACAGGTGACAATTTTCAGCTACTACATAACACTCATTAGTGTAAAAATCCAGCTCACAAGGGGTCATATATATTCATAATGTCAAACGTATTTTTATGCCAATGTGATCGAAACTCATTTGAGCAGTGGGGATTAAGGAATTTGCACTTTCCTCACTGTAGAGTGATCTTGGAGTTGGTATGTATAATTAGTGGGGGGGGGGTGCAGGGAGGCTTGCCCCCTGCAAAAAAATGTGTCTTGTTTTTCCAGTGTTTTGGCATTTGATCTTTTAAGATAGATACTTAGCTATTCAAGATTTGTGTACTTTTCATTCCAATATGGTGGTCGTCTAGTGTACACCCTCTCCACAGAGCTCCTTACCTCAGTTATAGATTTCAAGGAATATCCTCACTTTTACACTACAGAAGGTACGTTCTGAAGAGAAGAAAAACAACCACAACATCAGAATCCTTGACTACTGGAATAACTAGCTCTTCCAAGAAAAAAATCAGCTTATTTAGCCCTCAGCCTGTCCTGCAGTTCCAGCCACGTGTATCCTAAGGACCTGAAGCTATTCATAGCACACCAGTTATACAATGGAGGAACAAATCATCATGGCAAAGGAACTAGACACCATGGAGACACAAACTACGAAAACCAAACTCTCAGCATTATCTTCTCCAGAGACAGAAGTAGTTTCCAAGAGGCAGAAAGTAAACAAACAGATGTCGGATCCCAACAAATCCAGCGCTAAAGTCAAAGTCGAGACAAACTTCCACATGGACAAACTTAAACGAGCTCTCCAACCCATTCAATGGGCTATTCAGGGGTTCTCCGAGCAACTTACCAAATTTGGGAACACTATTAATCAAATTGCTGACAGGGTGGATACACTTGAACACAAAACCCAGTCTAATGAATCTCAAATCCAAACATTATTTGATGAGCTTCGCACCAAAACGACCTCCCTAAATGATCTGCAGCAAAAGCTAACGGACCTTGAGGCAAGAAGTTGGTGCAACACATTTTGATTAGGGGGCTTCCTGAGAAATATATAAATCCTGACTTTCTAAGCATAACCAAGCAGATCTTTGAGATGCTTTTATGCTTGGAGGGTATCACATCGGACATAACAATTGAAAGTGCCCATCACGCCCTTAACAAACGCCAAGACTCCACAGCTCCACGTCAAGTATACACCAAACTACTTAACTTTCAAGACACTCAAGAATACTCTTAGCGGCCAAAAAACAAAAATCCTTCACCTGGAATAATCACAAGTTAACCTTCTCACAAGACCTTCCAATCTCCATCAAGGAAAACAGACAGAAGTTATCTCCGTTCTGTGCTGAACTAATTAAAAAGGGAATAAAGTTCCAAATGCAGTACCCGAGCACGTTAATCTTTTTCAGCAATGAAACAAGATGTGCCGTCAGTTCATCTAAAGAGGCAAAAGATGCATTCCTTAAAGCTTTCCAAAAATCACCGGAACTGTAACATCTTGTATAACATAGTGATCCATTAGTGAAGGTCAAGCTCTGGTTTTCTACTCATCGGAAAATGTAATCCTCTTTTCTATATATCCTTCGGTAGATCTATATGGTATTTAAGCAACCTTTAAAGTCCAGATTCACTCGGTTACTTCTGGTTAAAGAGTTAAAGCTAGGAACCAAATTGGTTACATTTTGTTGTAAACGAGGACCCATTTGCATCGCAACTTCCCAATGCACCTGCACACCGGTTCCCCCACCGGAATTATCGGCAACAACTCTACGAACCAGTTTTGAAGCAACAATCAGCAGACAGAAGCGTTATGACATATTCATACAAGTTATCCATGCCTCATTCTGTCCGATATATTTATCTGCTACTTTTAAATATTGGAGGTTTTTATTGTTGCGAGGCTTGAACGGCATGACAGGTAGACTCTAGATAACTCGACAGTACTTCTTCATTGGTGAAAGCTTTTTGCTATCTAGTGCCATGATGCAATATTATGTCATAGAAGACTGTTGTTAGCAGGTCTGCTGCCCCACATTAACACGGGTATAGCACAGCGTGGATTACTGTACTTTAAAAGGCAAGGGTTCGTGCTTTTCTTGCCTTTTAGTGGGCAGCAGCAACTCTAAACCTTTTTAGTCCTTGTTGCCACAAGCCACTATTCAGCAAAATCAGGCAGTAAAACAAAAGCAGGTACTTGAATAAAGGGGACTTGTAAGAGGAAATAGTTCTGGAAATGTAATTTTGTGATGCAAAATAACTTACACAACACATACTGGAACAGGGTCAACTATGTATACATCAGTAATCCATGCTTATAAGCTATCACTAGGCAAAAACAAAAGTCAGAACCATGTGAACACCATATCACTGAAAATGCAGAAAGAATGCTTGAAACCACAGCCAAGCTTTCTTACTCACATACTACAGAGATCACCAAGGCCATTGCATCCCACTGACATTGAAGTGTTGACAGTTTATTTGTATAAGATAGCAGGTGGGCTCTGAACCCCTACTACCTACTATTGAATGCGCATAATGGTGCCCTTTTCAGCCGATTTCACGCTTCCTTGCTGACTCTACCCTCCCAATCACCCAACTGATCCTGGTCAGCGTTTATAAGGCTAAACGAGGCAACACTTTATCAAGTCATCTCGGTGTCAGTTATCTGCATTTTCGACACAGTTTCACCTGGACTTTTTGTTGTTTGCCTTAGCTAATAGATTTCTGTGACTGGTGTAGAGTGAATAATAACCCTGAAACATGTACTTGCTTTGTTTTCTCCTTTATAATGACCTCCATAAGCTACTTAACCTAGTAATCCTAATTGTTTAAATCTTAGAAGATTACTCCTAGGGTTGTTCCCTTGACTCATTTCAACAAAATCTATTCCTTCCTATACATAGCTCTTCTATAGTCATACTGTGTATCAGAATAGTTACTATATTGCAAGGCTGGTTCAATTACCTGTCCCAGTTATTACCCACAATATAGTATAAACAGAAGCCACTCAAGATACTTCTGGGCATCATACACAATTATAATGTGGTTTTCTGTTATTTTTTTCTTTTTGTCTCTTCCTTCCTTCTCTGTTCTCCTCTCTTCTCATTCTTTCTGTGAACTTGCAATTCTTTAACGTACTCCTTGTTTGTTATTTATGCACTGCTAAACGCATATACATATTTACTGAACTTTTTTGATTTACATTACCCTTTTTTAGAGCTCAGCCAATTGCTGTCTCCCAATACTATATTATACTCGTAGTTAACCTGCATGATGGTTATCACCTGGTGTTTTTCTTTTCCCACTAGCCAGTGAGCTTTATTCATCTTATATATGTTACTCAGTTATTTTAGAGTAATAAAATGCCTCTGAGGATTTTCCTTACCTCTCCTAACCTTACACATTTAGAGGATGCTCGTGGTCTTTTAGAAGTAGGGGTTTAAGATGACCAATCTATGGATGAGTATACCTTTGTACATATGTTTAGTGTTTTTGGTCTTATTAATGTTTTTTTTCAAAAGGTTAAATGTGAATTGTTTTCTTGCATTGTCACAATCGTTACTTAAATTGTTTTAGCACCTGTCTAAGTTGTTTTACTCCATCAGGGGGGTTTGGGTGGTTAGGCACCGGGTTTTGTCCGAAAGAGTACTGTGCTACTTTAATAGTTGTAATTCTAAGCATAATAGATCAGAGTACGATGTGGAACTCCGTAACCAACGTTTCTCATACTTTTATTTTATCTCTTTACCTATATGCTGTAATGGGACATTTCCCAACAAAATTGGACAATCATGCTCTTAACCATTCAATCCCTCTATCTCACTGACCATGGGGTGGAGCCTTGATTCATGGAACATAAGGGGACTACAAAATAAAGCTAAGAAAAACTTGCTATTGCACCTTATGTTTAAATCTCAGGCTAATATCTGTTTTTTGCAAGAAACTCATATGCTCAGAGGACTGGGAGAAGGACGTTAACAGAAAATGGATAAGATCTATAATAGCAGCGGGCGACAGCTCAAACTCAAAGGGAGTGGCCATTATAATCAAAAAAAGAATTCCAAGGGGTGATCACAGAATCTAAATTTGATAAAAATGGAGATGGTGCCTTTTCACATCCATAAACCCCGACTCTGACAAACCAGTCCTTTTCTTAAATCTATATGGTCCCTGTACGCAACAACAAGATTTCATTATGACGATCTATAACATTCTTTGCACATTCCAAAATCACCAGTGTATATTAGGTGGAGACTGGAACGCAGTCATAGACCCGGCCTTAACTCGCACAAGTAATTTGACCTCGTACAATTTCCAAGCCTCATTAGCTCTGGGGGAACTAATGTCTGATTTGAACCTTATAGATCTAATCTCATTTAGTGGTAATCTAACTAAAGACAACATTTATACATACTACTTGAAATGCTACAACACCTGGTCGCGCTTGGCTTTTTTCCTAATCTTAGAATCCTTAACGAATCTTAGAATAAACTTCTATTCAGAGCCTAGATTCCTATCAGATCATGCCAGAATCTCTCTCAATCTAACCTTCACAAATAGAATGCCTTCGAAACCCATCTATGGTAACTGGACATTAAACAATAATTTACTGTTTAACAAAGGCATAATCCACTGCGGTGGTGGTGCTGCGGTAGCATTGTCGCCTCACAGTAAGACTTTGTCCTGTTCGATTCTTAGCTAGAGCGTCTTCTGTGTGGAGACATGCGTGAATGGGTGTACCTTCATTGAAGGTTGTGCATCAGGGCCGGCAGCTCGGCACGTAAAATTCTACTGCCAATCATTAGCGGACCGGAGTTCCACTGTGGCGACCCCTAACCAGGAAAAGCCGAAAGAGACAACAACAACAAAGGCATAATCCAAGAAATCAAAGACACTTTAGCAGACCTTGACACCAACCTTGAGATGTCTCAAATACCCTAGACATCCAATGGGCGGCTTGCAAAGCTAAACCAAGAGGGACCGTGATCCAAAAGGCTTCATATCACAAAAAGCTTAACAAGGAGAAGGAAATTAAACTGATTTCGAACCTAACTAACCTAGAAAAGAAACATACATTAACTCCAGACCCCGAGATAGATAGATTTGATCATGAACACTCAAAAAGAATTACTAAAACTCCACCAACAAAATGACTCCCTTCAAGAATAAAAACTCATAGCTACATACTCCGAATGGGCGCAAATTCCATCTAAGACACTAGTGAGAATAATTAGCAATAAACATGGTTCTTCCAGAATCTCCATCTTACATTACCAAAATAAATTTTATAAATCAGACTCTGAAATCATAGAGTTGTTTTACGATCTTTACTCGGATGTCTGTGGTAGAAAAGGAGATAACCCTCTAAATTCTCATATGGAGAACTATCTGAATGTTATCTTCCCGTCCCTGATTGAAAATCAAAGAACTCTCCTCTTTGCACCTCTCGAACTTCAAGAGCTACTAGAGGTCATTAGCCATCTTAAACTTGGCAAATCCCCTGGCCCTGATGGGTTCACTACTAATTTCTGTAAAGCTTTCAGCCAAATAATTTCTTCTGTTCTTCTAAAAGTGTTTAACTTCATTAAAAACAATGGGATAACCGACCTGCACTGGAATAACTTGAAAACAACCTTGATCTTAAAAAATAAACACGACAAAGCTAATCCCCATAACTACAGGCCCATTTCCCTAATAAATGTTGATATAAAAATCTTCTCCTCTATCTTGGCCAATAGACTTAAAAAAGTTATGCCTTATTTAATATCCCCAGATCAGACAGGTTTTATGTGTAACAGGCACACATGGGATAACACCCTAACACTTGACTCGCTAATGCAAATTACAAAAAAAAACAAGAACCCAATTTATGCTTTGACACTAGATGCCTGCAAGGCATTTGACAGAGTAAATTGGGATTTTTTGTTCCTAACCATCTCTCATTTCAACATACCCAAAGATTTCTCAGACACAATAAAATTACTGTACAATAATTCCTCCACCTATATATATATATATATATATATATATATATATATATATATATATGTGTGTGTGAATAAAAGGATGTCTAACCCAATTAGGATTACAAGTGGAACAAGACAAGGCTGCCCATTGTCTCCCTTCCTCTTTAACATCTTCATTGAACCTTTTTTTTTTATATATTTCACAAAACACATACCACTCGATACCCAAAGTACTAAATACTAAAATAATGCTATCTGCCTTCGCTGACGACCTTAATTTATATTTTCAGTTTCTCAACACTGACCTGGAAAAAAATCACAAATGCTGTTAATAACTTTTCTAAGGTTTCAGACTATCAGGTCAACCAAAAGAAGTCGCATATTTTTCCAGTCAACCCTTCAAACCACAAAATCAACTATTTCCCGGACTCTCCTTTTCAAACAACCTATCACCTTAGTTATCTCGGAATTTGCTTTGAGCACAGTCAAGCTTCCATGATTCAGAATGACCTCTATAGAGCATGGTCCAAAGTAGTACAAGACCTCCACAGATGGCAGCTCATTAATCTCTCTCGTTATCCAAAGCTGCTATAGTGAAAATGAACGTTCTACCCAGACTTTTTTACCAATTTAACGCCTCAAACCTTATTATTCCTAATAGTCTTTTTTCTAGAATGAACAAAGAATTAGCCAAATTTGTCTGGTTTCCTAAATCAGTTAGGATATCCTACTCAAAGTTAGCATACCCCAAGGTAAAAGGTGGCCTCAGTTTACCAGATCTCCAACTGTATTACATGATTATATGTGCTAATAGAATTATGACTATATCAAATTGTAACCAGGAAGATTATAACACACCCCCTCCTGGGTTAAAATCTGGGATGAACATGTAGTTACCAACAACATTAACCCAAAAGCTCTCCCCTTTCTTTCCCCTGCCGCCATTAGTACTTCTAAAATAAGTAATACTCTGAAGCACAAGATCAGATTGTTCCAGAATCTGATAGGATCCATTAATCTTGATAAAACCCTTCCTCTTCTTCAACCTCTCCATCTAAATCCAAACATTATAATCAGCAATAAAACTGTCAACCTCACTGACTTTCCTCTCATCAAGGATTATTTGGTATGGAATCTTTTCAAATTTAGGAACAAATGTCTCCCTGATTTACGTCTAATTCTCAAAGTCAATAACAAATACACGGTTATACTTCGACAACTCAGAGAAATATCATCACAATTCGGCAATCTACTCACCAGTTGCCAAGACGTTAATAGATTGTGTGTAATTATAACTAATCTCTCGAGTCCAGAGAAAATGCTCTCCAGATCCTACGATCTAATTAACTCTGTAAAGGATAACTCGGTTTGCCTCTTCTGTAAATACTGGGATAAACAAGATACCAAACTTACAGAGGAACAAAAGCTATCAGCAATCAGAAACACCATAGAACTATCCCCCTTTTACAATTAATGATCAATAATAACTCCTATTACACACCTTCTGTTCTCAACAGATTTGATCCCAAAATTTTCCCTTCTTGCACTTGCTGTTCTTTTCCACAGGCTGACCTTCTTCATGTATTATGGTTGTGTAAACATACCCACAAATGTTGGTGCTCTTTAAAAGTACGCCTAGAAAAAAATGGGATATCACAAATCTACTCTCTCCTGGGAAACAGCCATACTTCACATACCCACCCTTAAGTTACCTAAACTAAAACATCCTGTACTAATTACACTCTGCTCTCTTGTGAAATTATACATCACTAAAAACTGGTTATATCGTACTAAACTTTGTTGGAAGGGGTTCAAAGAGATGGCATTTAAATACATTTCCTCGCAAAAGCTTATCATAAAAGGGGCAAGAAAAAAGCTTACTATCAAGAATTCTGGAAACTCCTAATTGACCAAATTTTTAAGTGATCAACTATGTTCGAGGCCTAGTTTCTGAGATATTTTTATAGTTCCCTCTCCCTGGGTTATTTGGAGATCCACTCGTGTTTCTCATAGAATTGCTTCTTCTCTTTTACTTTATTCTAACTGCATGGTAGCACCTTTGTAAATTTTGTATATAACTTAGTTTTTATATATGTTTAGGTATTTTAATCTTTGTTTCCATGCCTCTCTTTGTTTACAATGACATTTTACCTACCCATGGAATTATTGTAATATTTTTATATCTGTAAAATCAATAAAAGGTTATTTGAGAAGAAACGTTTTGTGTACTTTGATGTTTTGCTACATCTGTGTGTGTGTGTGCATGTGTGTCTATGTCTATATATATATATATATATATATATATATATATATATATATATATATATATATATATAGAATCAAGAGATCATTTAAAATGTATACAGCCAGAAGCAGGTTTATACAGTGAATAAATTCTGCCATCTAGTGGTCAGTTAAAAAGCGTACAGCTTCATTGTACAAAAAAAGAAAAAGTTTAATCCCAGTAAAAACAGAGCAACTAATGCAATGATCTACTACTGCACCTGTCTGAATGACAAATCCATGCAGCCCATTTGTTATTAGTCCCTTCACTAGCATTTCTATTAAGGGAAAATGATTGTGTGAACAAAACATTTAGATATATTTCCTTAGCAAATAATAAATGCTGACATTTGATGATCATTTAAAAACATAACGTTCCTATATAGAGTACAGATTTAAAAATATTAATTTAACATAGATGAAAATAATGCACTTCTTTTTCTTCTTTTGGATTTTCCCGGTTAGGGGTCGCCACAGCAGATCACCTGTCAGCTCATTATTGGCAGTAGAGTTTTACAGTGTCGAGTTGCCAGCCCGGCACCCAACCTTCCACGGAAGGCTCACACACATGCCTAGGGCCAATTTAGAGTGCCCATTCCACCTACAGCATGTCTTTGGGTTGTGGGAGGAAACGGGAGCACCCGAAGGAAACCTACGCGACCACAGGTAGGACATACAGACTCCGCACAGAAGGCACCCCAGCCGAGGCTCGAACTGGATAACCTCTTGCTGTGAGATGACAACGCTAACAGCTGCACCACCGTGGCCGAAAATAATGCACATAGGATAATAATCCTTTCCTGTTCCTTTCTAGATAACAAATCCTGCCAGCACTAGCCTTTCAACTGTGTAAACATAAATTTTGCCTCAGACTGTCTTAAGTTAAGCTTATATAAAGCATTGGTTTTATGACCAGCCCTGATAACAGTAAAATTTCCAATTATCCTTAACATTTAACATCTTAGACATTTTGCCTACATAAAATGCAGAGCAAGAACACACAGCCATATAAAGCACCCATTTACTCTTAACGAGTGGTAACTATTTTATAGAAAAAAAAAAACAGTTTTAGATAATCTGAAGTCCATATTTTTAATTATAAACTTAAAGAATGAGATGTTAACGTAAGTTACTAAACCCTTTAATATAACATTATGTATTTTTTCTGTTGATAAAGAAATACATTTATTTTTAAATTTGGCGAAATAACCAGATAGATATTTACCAGTCCTGAAAAATTTTTTTTTTACTCTTCACTGATGGTCTTAACTTAATTTGTATTTTTTAAAATATCCCAATACCTATTTATAATATCCAAAACTTGTTAACATGTCCTCCATAGGTGGTGGATGTGAATTAGTCTTCTGAGTGTGCCATAAGATTGTAATGAATTTCTAACTTGACTACTGAGGTTCTAACCAGTTTGGTATTTTTTCATTATTATATCCACTATGAGCAAATCTGTCACAGAGTTTCTCAGCTTTGTACTAAACAGTTTTGCAGTCTTAAAAATTGTGATCTGGGAATATTTTTAGTGACAAACTTACGGTGACCACACTCTGCATGAAGTAAGGAATTGCTGTAAAACGGCATCCTAAATAGTTTGGTGCCAACAGTACTGTCCTTTAACTTGATGATCCCAATGTATCCAAAAAACTTGCATCTGTAATGCGAACTGTATGCCCTGTCTGTTTTCATTTACATATTGGATGAGTTAATGAAACTCATAAGTGTCTGATCCCCAGATAAGTCAACATTGGTCCAAAATATCTGCAACACATGTCCACGGATTCTTAAAATGCTGACTAACATCATAAATTAGAACCTTCTGAAGAATAGGTTGTATCAAAAACTAACCATCTCGTTGGTTTAGAGGTCTGATAATGTCATAAATCTTCCTTGACTGTGGATTCCAGGACAGACTTTGCTGCATCATTCTTAAGAATTCATTTTGGAACTATTGTACTTGCATCATTTCTATCTTTATTAATGGCAACATTTTGTTGCATAACAGGAACTCGGCATACTTTGCTGCAAACTCTTTCAGAGACTCCCCATTGACTAAATCTGAAGTCTGACTGACTGAATTGTCCGCACTCCTTCTGGACACACCATTGACTGCATAAATTTTTGTACACCTAAAGTTCGTCCCTGTTTAATGTTTTTCTTTTTCCCCTGAATTGGTTCTTCCTTTCCTGTAGAAGTGCCAAGATCACAGGACTAGCATGAAGATGCATCCTTTTCTCTGTCCGTTACTACATTTTGGAGTTATATTTAGCCCATTTACATGATAGTAACTTTGTTTCTGGCTTTAAGAACTTGCTAAAGAATGTCAGGCTTGTGTACCTGTGGTGTTATTTGATGAACAGTGACCCAAACTTCAAGATGCTAGACCTGCTGTTTTTGTGTAGCATACCTATTAACTATACCTCATTACGAGAAATGTTCATCCTTTTTTGAGGCTTAGTTATTCCACATTCCACACTGTTCCAATTTGAAGAGGTCTGACACTCTTTCATTAAGTACTTTGTAACACAGTCATGGTAAATAAGATTTAAAAGTAATGTCTTTCGGGTTTTCCCAGTTAGGGGTCACCACAGCGGAACTCCAGTCCGCTAATGATTGGCAGTGGATTTTTACAGTGCCAAGTTGCCAGCCCGATGCCCAGCCTTTAAAGAAGGCACACCCATTCACGCACGCACCTACTTGCATGTCTTTATATTTCACTCGACCATGGGGAGCACATGCAGACCCCACACAGAAGGCGCTCCAGCCGAGAATCGAACGAGAGAACCTCTTGCTGTGAGGCGACCATGCCTTTTTTGAAGAGGTCTGACACTCTTTCATTAAGTACTTTGTAACACAGTCATGGTAAATAAGATTTAATAGTAATGTCTTTCGGGTTTTCCCAGTTAGGGGTCACCACAGCAGAACTCCGGTCCGCTAATGATTGGCAGTGGATTTTTACAGTGCCGATTTGCCAGCCCGATGCCCAGCCTTTAAAGAAGGCACACCCATTCACGCACACACCTACTTGCATGTCTTTATATGTCACTCGACCATGGGGAGCGGATGCAGACCCCACACAGAAGGCGCTCCAGCCGAGAATCGAACGAGAGAACCTCTTGCTGTGAGGCGACAATGCCTTTTTTGAAGAGGTCTGACACTCTTTCATTAAGTACTTTGTAACACAGTCATGGTAAATAAGATTTAATAGTAATGTCTTTCGGGTTTTCCCAGTTAGGGGTCGCCACAGCAGAACTCCGGTCCGCTAATGATTGGCAGTGGATTTTTACAGTGCCGAGTTGCCAGCCCGATGCCCAGCCTTTAAAGAAGGCACACCCATTCACGCACGCACCTACTTGCATATCTTTATATGTCACTCGACCATGGGGAGCACATGCAGACCCCACATAGAAGGCGCTCCAGCCGAGAATCGAACGAGAGAACCTCTTGCTGTGAGGCGACAATGCTAACTGCTGCACCACTGCGGCCATCTAAATAAGATTTAATAATATTCATAATAACAACTTGCATACAAAGAAACAATTCTTAACTGTGATGTGAGCTTCATAGCTGAAATTATTAGTAAAATGTTTCACATTTTGCCCATTCGTTCCACATTGAGAAAGGCAGGGTTTTGTGATTTGGCAATTTAATGTGGCATGCCCGTCATCTGCAATTTTTAAATTCTTTTCTGACACTCGTACAGTTTGGATGCTTATCCTGATGTTCAGAATGAAAAGCTTTCATTGTCTAAGTTATTAAGACTTAAGTGTTCGTGTGATCACCAGACCAAGAGCCAGGATGTATAGCAGCAGTGTCTCTATTGCCTGTGCATATCGCAGTTCAAACAGTACCATGAGTTTCAAAGATTCAGCCTGCATATTTGGAGATGAAAACATCACATCCCTTGTAGATCCCTGCAAATGCTTCTGTAGCTAGAAATACAAATAAATGGTGAACTGACTTCATATTTAAGCAAGACACTCTCTGTAGAACTTTTTGCCAGTTGAAAAAAAAAACACTGCACATAACTGAGTTGAAGATAGCAAGCCTTTGGGCCTTAATGCCTAGCAAACTAAGCAGCAGACTGCATGTGTTTGTACAAATAAGCAGCAAGAAGACCTTTCTTAACTATTGAAATTTACTAATTGCACTAGGCTCATGCACATACACAGAGACCATCTCTGCAGTCTGTACATACTGCTAGTACTGATGGGCAAGATTTACCAGTGATATCAGTAAATATACACTCACCTTGGTAAGGTGGACTTGGGAGCTCCTGCTAATGGCCAAGATAGCATGTGTGGTCCACGGGCTGAAAGTTGCAGTTCTTCAGTGTAGAAAAGATATGTCTTCATTAATGCAGGAGAATACCCTTGCCGAACATAGCCTGTTGCTTGACCTGTGTTCTGCAAAGGCCTGTCCAACCCCAACTCCACCTTCAGTGACTGCTTTTGTAGGTGCTAAGGTGCCAGAGTGCTGTTTGATTGTTCTCATACACGTGATAAACATGGACTTGCCCACCTTGGAGCTGGGGGCAGGGAAGGTTTTTTCCTCACCCATTGTATCTTGTAGGAAAGACATAGTAGGTGGAGTGACACTTGCCTCTATACAGCAGTTCCCCAATGACCCTTCCTTTGAGGAGGATCTCAGGCTGAAGAAATTTGCTTAGAACTGGACTGTGAGCTCCGGCCTCCCATTTTCCAGAAATAATTTGAGTATCTGGCAAGAAGGAGGGGGACCTTTGATCCTTCATCCCTTGGAACCTATCCTTCATCCCTTGGAACCTATCCTTCAGAATGTTTTCCATGTAGCCTAGATGTTTAAGGATATTGCTCTGTCTACTTCAGAGAAGTTGTATGTTTCTTATACCCTAGCTGAGTGTGGGGAGGGGAGAAATGGGAACGTGATGATATATCCAGGGCTAATTCCTTTGTGATCTCTTTGATCCAGCATAAGTCTCTGTTACCAAATCACATTTCCACCTTACTGATGGGATGCCTAATAGTTAGACTTTGGGATAAGGTAAGCAAGAGGGTGTTCTCTGACATTTGGGGCATTAAATTCCTCTGCTCTTAGTGTCATCTCTCCAGGTTCAAATCTTCCTTGCTGATCCAGGCACTAGATAAACTGACAGCTGTTCCTGATGCAAGAGTTGATGAACTAGTTAAGACTCCTACCATAACTTCTACAGGAGTTTTCCACATAGTTCATTGTAACTGCCTTTATACTGATACTACAGCTTGGGCAGCAGAGTCTGGAAAGTGCCTGTGTAAGATGGCATGGCAGACGCTCCTCTGTTTTAAAATTAGCTTAGGTAACCCAAACTGGATACCCATTTCCAGAAAGAGATCTTTTTTGGGAGAGATTTTCAGGATTTGTTTGAGGACTTCCAAAAGAAGAAGCAGGTCTTGATCACTGTGGGAAGATCTGTACGAGTCCCAGCCTCTTCTGTTTCTTTTGTACATCCATTTATCTTGGAAAAATAAACTTCCTTGTTGAGTTAGTAGCACTCTATGCATCACATAGTCCTGTCTTTTGTATCTGTGCCAGCTAAGCAGTCATAGTCCTGACCACTGTCGATCCATGTGGTGGTACTTATCCAGTTTCACCTCATCTTGGGGAACCATATTCAGATACCATTAGCTTTTTAACTTTGTCTTGGAAGTCCATATTTGAGTTATCAGCTCCTCCCTTGGAAACAGCTCCACTCACATAGAAAGCCATTACTGAAGAGCTGTTTGGACCTACTTAGACTGTACTCTTCATAGGTCGTGTAATGATCACTTGTCCTTCAGAAACAAACAAAGGGTTCTACTACTCCACTTTTCATAGTTCAGAAAGGGATGAAAGATTTCATTTCATTTTGGATGTATGAAGTAACCGCAAATCACAGGCTAAGACGGACTGCATAGGACCATAAAGGCTCCCAGTTCCACGAATATTACTGCATAAAAAACTTTATTCAAAGGATTGAGCACTTTCATCCTGCTTGACAGGACTTCATCAGAATCTAAAATCAATAAACAAATAAATGCCCTTATATAGCCTAAATCATTGTCAATTAACCATTCATTACACCTTGTTAAAAATTAAAAGGACAAGTAGCAAAACCGTCAGTAAGTCGCCACAAAACACTAAAGGTGAACATTAAAACGTGTATTCTAAAAACACTAGTTAAAAAAACACAGGAACACTTCTATAATAAATGTAAAACCTTATGCTCTGTATGCACGCCATTACCTATCTAAATTGGGCTACATAAGAATATTCAGCTCTAAGTTGTAGAACAGGTTTCAAAGAAATATTTTCATTAATACCTGGGGGTGGGGTAGAGGCATTCAACATTAAATGCCACTTCACTTCTTTTTCTTCAAGCAAAACTTTGTGGTCACCCACCCCTAGGGCTGACTGCTAATTTTTCCAATATACCAAATTTAAATGTATGGCACTCCGGACTGCTAGACAGATTTCTATATAAAGCGTTGTTGGTATTTTGTTTCCTAATCTGATATGTGTTCTCAAGTATTCTATTTAACAATGCCATGACGGTATTCCCAACATAAAAAGCTGGACAGGACATACACACATGATCTGGGCTTATTCTTAACTGAAGTCATCAATGGAGCCAACACATTCCTTGCTTATGTGTCAAAAGCCCTGAAAATTCAGTACGTTTTGAGGAAAATAGGTCACATTAGTCTTGGAGGAAGTAGGGTAAAAGACCGTGTTGAAGATCTGGGTAGTATTGCTAATAGAATTCTGCCTCTTCCCCAGCTCTGGAGAGACGCTTTAGCAGTTCAGAAATCAGTAGCATTAACTTGTAATGGCATAAACTGCTTGTTTTAAACTAATGTCCCACGGCTCATATTTTTACAGTATAATTTCCATGTAGTTAATGGGCAGATTGACAAAACATTTTACAGTATAATTGCTATATAATTAATAGGTAGCTTGACAAAAAAAAGCGTAGCTTTAGAGAAAGAGTGGTGGAAGCATGTTGTCATAGAAGAGTTGGGGAAAATTATGGTACATATGCTGGATAATAAGGTGTAGTAAGTAACAGTGATGATGAAAAACAAATTCAAAAATAGGGCAGAATTTTTGTTTTTTTCCTCAAGGTGTAGACTTCATAGTCAGACTGCCCTTTTTGAATGACTAAATCATTTGATTATCTGTATTTATTTGAAAAGTGTGTTACTTATTATAAAATTGGATGCATTCAGTCCTTCATAACGTTTTTATTTCTCTTTTTTTTAGCTACTTGAAAGAACTCCAATTTTTGATTACCCCGATTCAACAGATACAGTAAGCCCCTTGCACTTAGCTGTAAGTATATGCAAAAGGCAGTCTTGTTTTTTTTTTGGTTATCATTTTTATCATTGATATTTGTGTGTTTGACTTAGAAATATTCTTTTGTTATTTGTAGGATCATAGGAGATTGCTAGGCTAGTTGCCCTAGAGCCTTTTTAAACTTAGCCATTCAAGCCCCAGTTTTCCCATTTATCAGTGCCCACAGGCTAGAATGGCTTTGGTACATGCCTTTGCCTTAGGGCACATATAAGGATATTTAGGATCATTTAAGGATTTAAGGGATCAGTTATAGAAGGAATTTTGATGTTGCTAGCAGGACACAAATGACAGCTATCTAAACCCCTGAGAAGGGCATTTTTCCATTATTTGACAGTACATTCTTTTCTACGCTGTATTTTCTATAAAATTGCATGCTTCTGGTATTTTGTTCCAGCGTTTTTGCATTTCATACAGTGTTTTGTTGAGACCAGTCATTGAGATGGGGGAAGGAAGGTTAATATCAAATACTCTGATTTTAGCTACAGTATTAAAATTGTGAATGCAGCACAAACAATCTCAGCCCAAGTAACTACTATTTAATCACAGGGATCAGATTTCTGTCATATGAACTACAGTTGTTACTTTGAAAAGAGCAATTAACTCAGCTAAATTTCAAGCCTGTTATTCAAGCATCCCTTAAAATGTTGCATCGGAGATGCCACTAATAAAAATCAAAGGAAGCAAAGTAATGAATAATACAGATTGAAGTTGACAGTCAGAATTAGGCCGTCCCAGTACTGTTGTAAGCTGATGAGGGGGGCCACAGTAAATGATCCTCTCTTCTTAGGGATTTCTGTCTGTCCTTCTAAAGTGACAACAGGGAGGTAAAGGCATTGATTGCAGAACAAAATCATGCTACCTATGGCAGCCCCCGTTCAGGCTGTTTTTGTGTATAACAAATTAGATAATAGTAACAGCCACTTGCTTTGATACAGAGACATTAGTAAAGTAGAGAAGGTCAAGATATGGTGAAAAACATGATTTTTTTTTTTTTTAGTTTTTGGGTGCAGTTTTCCTTTAACTGGGTAATTTTTAATTATTTTATGCATTTATATTATTTATTTTGCTTTTGCCCTACCGGTTTTGGTCAAAAACCCTGGTGAGAAAAACTCCAACATATTGCTAACATTTTTAAACAAACATTCAGTAGTAATCATGAACAGACATTAAATAATATACATCAACAATTGCAAATACATTTGCTAATTAAGTTGCATTTATATGAAAAAAGAGGGAACTATTACAGTATAAAGTATAATTGATCTGGTCCCACTGCAGATTCTTTCCCGATACTGTTATGGTAAAAGTGCTCCCAAATATTCTTCATTAATATTGTCTTTGTTTTACTATGCGACTTAGTGTTTTATGCTAATGAAAATAAGTAATGAGCTAAAGATTTTTGTTTTTGGAATATGGTGTGACATGAATACAGAGCAGAAGGCACAGTGTTACATTGGAAAATCTTGATTTTTAAAGTCTTTGTATGTTTTTGTCTCTTGCAGGCCTACAATGGTCATCATCAAGCTTTGGAAGTTTTGTTACAGTCACAAACTGACCTTGATGTCAGAGATAACAAAGGCCGTACAGCTTTGGACCTTGCTGCATTTCGAGGCCATACTGAGTGTGTTGAAGCACTCATTAATCAGGGTTCCTCTATTATAGTGAAGGATTATGAAACAAAACGGACTCCACTTCACGCAGCAGGTAGGCAAAGAGGAAGCTAATCAGTTGTTACCAAACCTGTCCAAATAAAAGTGGGAAGGCTGCAACAGTAGTTTATGACCTGTCATTAGAATAGTGGCAGAGTGATTATAGTACTAAAAAGTAAGGAAAAAGTAAGAAGCAAATGAGTAAATTTGTTTTTGAAATTTAAATTAGAACTGCTACTGCGAGATCTAACACAGTGATTCCTTTTTTTTTTTTTTTTTTTTTTTTAAGTGCTATGTAGTAGGGTTCATCCTTTTCAGCAATCGAAATTTGTCTTTGTTCAGAACCTCCTACATTAATAATAATAGCCATTTGTTAATGAGGTAGGCCTGCTGGAGCACAGTCCTTTTTCATGGGTGACCCGGGAACAATGTTTGGTTAACTGACTTGCTCAAGGTTACAAAGTAGACAAATGAGGGCTGAGGGCATCTAACCTTGTACCACAGCAGCTACACCTTAAGCCTTAACACTCAGCATCAACTACCAGATAGTTCTCGCAGTAAGTGACAGATTTGTACTAGTGAGGACTATACCATGATGCACCTCCTAAACAGCTAAACATACCAGTGCCCTGCACCTGACTTTTTTTTTTTTGCACCTTACCCTGCTTGGGACTTGATTCTTTATGTCAGCAATTATAACCATTTTTTTCTGCATTCTTTATGATGTCTGGGAACATGTCTGAATACTCAATAGATGGTAAAAATAAGCTCCTTTTGGTGCCGACAGCAAGGCATCTCCTGTCGGTTGAGGTGAAGGTTGCAGCTTCTTCAATGGGGACTTACCTTGAAGGACTGCTGGAAGTGAGTCCACTTTTTGTGTGACCTTACTATCCATGTTGGGACTGAGATTTTCCCTGATTAATTGAGCTAATGCTGGTCTGCCACAGTAACAGCATAACTGAGGTCTTGGAGTGGTGTGACCCCCCCCCCAAGCTCCCTCAGTAGGCTGATGCATTCTAGGGGTGCTTGCACTGCCTATCCCTCAGTCAATCATCATCCAGCCATATCATCAAGGAATGACCCTTATAGTCACCCATTTGTAAATTGGGCTACTTACAGCTAAAGGCTTCACTCTGAGATTCCTCACTCGGTCTGGCATAAGTGGTTGGTACTGGATGAAGAGGACCCTTTGAATAAGTTCATATTATGGTCCATATGTTGATTTGTGGTGGGAATGTCAGTCATGGGTGCAGGACCTTTCCATTGGGGTTTTGGTTTAATGCCAAGACCAGATCAATGTAGCCCTCTCCTGTTTGTTTTGTGCAACACATGGCATATATTTATGTTTGCTCACATGAGCCTGTGTGCAGTCCCTTGTTCAGGGACATGAGGAGCTCTTCTCACTCAGAGTCCCTTGGGAGGTTTATGGTGGTGAGTCCCATGCAATTTAGATGGATAAAGGATAAAAACTCTTCTTTGTTCACCTTCAGATAGCTATTATGGGGATTCATTGTGGTTCATAAGATCTAGCATGTTTTGGCTTCCATCCCTCTTTCTCCATGTTATCACCCAATGCAAGAAGCCTTTGGATTCCTGGTCTTCTTCACTTAGAAGCCAGAAATGCACCTTCACTCTGCTGGTATCCCATTTAGCCTTTTATAAATTTGTGCAGATGCTGTAGTTAGGGCTGTAGGCTTGGGCATTTTCCTACTCAACATGGCGTAGCTGAGGTATATATGCTTTAACGACTGACTAAGCTGCTGTATTCTGGACTCTGCCTTCAGTGAGGGGTTGTCATTTTCAAGGTTTGTGAGACAGGGTTGATAGCCTCCTTGAGAGGAAGCAGGTCCACTAATTTATGAAAGGGATATTTCAGTAAACATTTGAAATGTTGGGACCCACAAGAGCAAATCCTGAAACATGAAGACTAAATGGCTGAAAAAAAAGACAGACTTGCATATATATTAAGTCCAAAATTGATATTTCTCATAATATTCCCTTAGTATGTAAAAGTTTGAGGTGTATAGGGATGCAAAATTTAAAGAAAAAGTGATATTCAAGACCACTCTTCTCCTGCATTTTCAGTCCATTTTTTTCAACGTGTCAGCACTCAGCATTTCACTTGCTGATACTTCTATAGGGACCTAGATATTTCACTTCCTTTTAGTCCCCTGTTTTTCATCCATGAAGAACTCTCATCATTACAAAAGAGAAGGCCAGACATCTTTTCCTCTGTGCTGGCTAGGAAACTAGGGATTACCTTCATCCAGTCCTGACTTTGGTTTAGGCTTGCCTTGAGTATAGGCAGCCCACATACATTTCCATGATTGGGTGGGCTGTCATTTTGGGGTTAGCAGAACTGAAGCTTCTCTGCTGTTCATCACCCTTACAGCCATCCGGTTCTGTGGTTTTTGTGGGTAACTTCAAGATGGAGATTTTCAGATGCGTCCAAACTCCACTACTGAAGGAGAATAGGAGCTGTCAGGTTTTCAGGAGGAAGGTAGAGGGCAGAAGTTGCGTTTCCTCAACCAGAAGTGTTATTTTCATCTTAATCTTGGTCTTAGCCTCCCTCTTATTCTGAGGGGATTTTTATGTTCTCATTACTCCCTTCTCTTGCAGAAAAACTAGGTGATGGTTACACCTTCAGATATTCCAACATTCTTACAACTTAATATGTAGGTCCTCATTTGATTCTCTCTCTCCACTTTATTGATCTATAGGTTCTCTTAAAGTCCATAGTTTACCCAGTATTGGACATTACAGTGGAAGCCTTTTAGGAGTGAAACCCTGTACACCTTTTTGTGGAGTGAGTGGTGTCTAATTGTCCTGCCTGGAGATTGCCAGTTTGGCCTCTCACAGGTACCTACGCCTCATTTGAATTCTTGCAGGGCTGCTACAGTTTTCATGACCCGATGCCTTTATTATGCATGGAGCTACATTCCCTTCTTACCTGTTGCTCTTTCACCTTTGAGAGTACTCAGGAAGTCTTGTTTTAGCAGTCTGGGTGTGGGCACATTCTAGGACCTCAGTTCAGACTCATTGCATCTTCTGTGTAAGAATGCAGCCATGTTTTTTGTGGTGCTGTACTGTGCCTGAAGAAATTAGGGGTGCTGAAGATGATGAAGGAGTCTGTGATTGCAAACCCTCACTTTACAGATCTTCCTTAATGTTGATTCTTTGACTCAGAACCATAGATTGCTTAGCAGTCTTCTGTTGAACCCTGGCAGGGAAGTTTCCTTTTCAGTGCCTTCATGTTGCTTTTGATGGATATTTGCATAGAAGACATCCAAGGGTTAGCCTGTCTAACACTCCATTAAATTTCTGGCTCGGTGCCTAGCTGCCAAGGCAGAAAGCCTGCTTTTGCCCATTAAGAGCTAGGGGAAGACTTGGAAGTGAGACCATTTCCACTTTCAGGTTGTCATTGCATGTCTGGTGCCTTACTATGATCATAGGCATCAGTCTGTCAGAAGTTCTCATTCATATGAATAAGAAAGCACTGGCAGCCATTTTCAGATGCTCTTTCAGTTTTCTCCTTGAGCTGTGGCTATAAAAATTGCATCTAGGTTGAAAATCTGGTGGTAGGGAGTTCTGGAGTTGAGCCACTTTTAAGAGCAGAGAGATTGCTCGTCATTCCCCCAACCCTACCACTGTACTGCTTGATCATCAAATAGAGAATCGTGTCTGTGGCTCTGGATGTTCCTGTACATTTGTTTACTCTTCTTTATTCAACATTTCATCACAGAATTCAGAGAAGATGATTACATTTATTTTTGACACTTATTTGTGATTGAGGAATGGTATGTATGGAGGCAGGCAAAGGATAGGAGAAGCTTGGGGCTGTTGGGAAGCCTTCCACTGGTGCTTCCAAGTGGTAATTGTTCCTGTTTGCATGGATTAGTATCTTGTGCTATCCTCTTTTCTCATTTATATGCATCTCTAATGTTTCATGTGCCTGTGACCTCGGACCTTGTTTTTTTTAATCATTAGGAATCCTAAGCAGTGTTCTACATATTGTTCCAGGTAGAGTACAGGATGGAGTAACACCTCTGGCAGGTTGAGCAGTTCTCTTGGGTGGTCTGCTTCTCTCTTCCCCTTTGAAGTACCTCTCCCCTTCGTGGGAGTTGGATTTTCATATTCAACCCAGTGCTGGGCCTGCAGGTCCATCATTGTTGGACTTCATTAGTGGATAAACTCACTTCCTTGTAGCTGTCCCTGAACAACAGTGCTGCTGATGCTACAGACATGCATGTTTGGATATCTCTTTCAACCCCTTTCTGAGGTTAGGATCCATCACCTCAGTTCCATTTCTCATTAAAAGATGTTTTTGATTTTGTCCCTAAATCAGTGTATTCTCCATTTCTTTATAGGTGTAGAAACTGATGGAGAGGGCCTTTCTCTCCCTGGGTAGAAACTGATGGAGAGGGGCCCTTCTCTCCCTGGGGATCTGTTTTCAGTTCAGATGTCCCCAAAGCAGATAGGCTAGTTTAGTTCAACAGGGCACTTGTCCATCTTCCAGGTGCCATAAAGTTATTAAATAGGCATATTTTACTTTTTAAACAGCTGTGTTCTCTTTAACATCGAGTAGCTACACTTCTGGTCTTTGCTACGGGTAGAGTTTGCTCCGTAGTCAAAGCAGCAATCACTGGTCTGTCTTGCTCACCTACTTCATTATCATCTTAACCACAGCAGTGTGAGCCAAGACACTCCTACGTAGACTTCTTCAGAAGTAATTTCTGATGCTGCCATTGGCGCCTTCCACTCTTTCGGCTTATATCTTCATGTTCATCATAACCATTGGACCCTTTGAGTAGGTTCATGATGTTACATGTAACATATGCATTTTTATCATATCAGGTGATGTACAAGAGAATCTTCCTTTCTTCCACCTTCCTTTGCATTCTTTGCCGGTTATGTGTGAGAAGTAATGCTCTATATCAACATAATGAAATAAATAAAGAGCATAGATTTCAGTTTATGGTGTTATACATTCAACAAGTGAGTATGGGGGGGTGACATTGTACATAGTACTGAATTAGCTGAGTTAAGATGGATAACTGAATTGCAAGCTAACCATACACCTGGATTAAATGCTTGTATGCCTTTAAAACCCTTATTGAAGGGGTGTAGGTTCTGCTATTGATTCTAATTGGTTGCTATTTGTTTAAGCATGGTTGATTTTAACTGTTTTTAGATCTGATGAAGAACTAGTGCTCGAAAGCACTTATCTGTGTATTAAATAAAGTTTTAGCTGGTCGTGGTGGCTCCAGTGGGTTTTCTTTTTATCCTGTATGGTATATTTTACCAATGTGGACTTTTACTTCTTTCTTGGCTGCTTTGGATTTTTATTGCTGTTGCTGATGTTGGTGCTTCACATGCTGTTAAGGAAGTAGATATGGCTGGTGCTGATCCAGAAGCTACTGAACTTGAATACCGCCCTGTGACACCATGTACAAGAACATTCAAGGAAAGAGCAAAGAGAATGATAAATATGAACAATAACCTTCTATTATTTGTGCAACTGAATGCTAATGGAGAATGCAGTGACCCTGATATGTGTGAGGATAAGTGCCTCAATGAAAAAAATTTTGGAACTAGAAAAAGAACTGTTTAAATTTAAGTGCATGCAGTGGCAAAGCCTTCACTTGGAAGCATGCCTCCATTTTAAAATAGTTCCAAGAGGACTGCTTGTTTTATGTATGCCTTCTTATGGGGAGGCTTACCCTGAATTGTTGGCCAGATGGCAAGCCCTTAATTTAGACACCAGCTTTAAGTATATACAGTTGTTGCTAAACTTTTTTTCACCTATTGAAGATGAACTGGTTGAAAAAAATAGAGAAAACAAAATGAAATAGGAATGAACTTGGATAATGATGTGTATTTTGCAAGGCTAGACACTCCGTTTCATTCCCTCAATACTTATGATGAAAAACTTCAGCATATTAAAATACGGAAATTACAGAGAGACAATACTGATTTTTCTAAGGGTAATGTTTTTGGCCTAGATTTAACCCTGGTACTAAAAACATGAATGAAAATGCAGTTGAGGTTGAACATTTAGAGGGAGGGACTCGACCGGAAGTGAAAGGACCTAGCACTTCCAGTTTGGCAGTAACAGTTTGAAAAGACCCTGCGTTTTCTAACAACACAGTGGTGAATGAAAATGAGTTACAAAATGAAAATTTGAGTAAAAATGTCTGTATACCGCAGTTCCAGTGTGATGCAGCCACTAACAATGACAAAAGCTCACCCAAAGAACTGGGAGCCAGACCAAAAGTGATGCCTTTGATCGGTTCGTGTTTTCATACCCTTCCAGTCCCTATGAGGATAAAAAACACACAACAAAAAGAAAGATCACCCAGCAGAGGCAAGAAAAGTAGAAAACTGATGAGATAAAAGGTACTGTAGGTCATACTGATGAAAGTATTGTTTACAATCTTTCTAAATATGTTTTATCAGACTCTGAGCTTACCCTGTTGAACAGAGGTATATCTTTTATACCAGCACAGAGTGCCAGAACACATTGTTTTTTCTGACTTACATTTATTTGGGAGAAAAGTTCTCCTTAAATTACTGTTTGGCCAACAGGACAATGATAGTACTGAGATGCCCTTAAAGTAGCCAACTACATTCTTACCACCTGCACATCCTGTTATGGACACTTTTTGAAGTTATGCATAATGGAAATGTCTGATATGTTAGATGCAAAGAAGAGACATGGCTATTATAATTTAACTGAGTGTGAACTTAAAGCTCTTAACAATTTGAAGAACAACTTTGATGTTACTATCAGACGAGCTGATAAGTGGGTGGAATTGTAATACTTAATAATAAAGAAGATTACTTAAAACATGTTGAAAATGCTCAGAGAAAATGTTATCAGAATATAACATGCAACCAAGTGAGTGATTTTATTGCACATGTAAAACATACTTTAGATGATTTATTGCAATCTAATGTTATAACTGAAGATGTATATAGGTTTGTGATACTTGAACAACCTGTTAGACCTGTATTGAAAGGTTTATCTAAGATTCATAAGAATCTCTTCAAACCCCCCCCACCCCCGCCCCCCAATAGACCAATAGTATCTGGCAGAGGTTGGGTTACTGAGTTCCTCTCCATATGGGTGGAGAAAAATGTAAAATAATGTTATCCTATGCACCAGCAGTGATAAATGACACTTCCTGTTTTTTATGATCTTTGAGTGATTCTTATGAATCTGTAACTGGTCATGAAAGTTACATGTTTGTGACTTTAGATGTAAATAATTTATTTACTGTGATTCCGAATTCTTATGGAATCACAGCTGTTAAAGATTTTATTCTAGCTCATGCAATATTTGATGAAAAGTAAGTTACACAGATGTGCTTTTCTTGAATTGATCTTGGGCAATAATTTATTCATGTTTTATGATCAATATTATTGGCAGAGAAGTGGTGTAGCCATGAGTACCCTCTGTCCCAACACCTATTCCAACTTGGTGTTGGCACAGTGGGAGGTTACCCATGTTCTATCTAGTACTTGTCCATGGAAGGCAAGTTTGAAAACATACCATTGTTTTGTGGATGACATTTTATGGAGTGGTACAACAGAAGAATTATTGTTGTTTGTTAGATACTTGGAAAACATAACAGATTTCTTAAGTTTCACTGTGAGTTATTCTGCTGAATCAATAGATTTGTTTTAGATGTGAAGATTTACAAAGATATGACTGGCAAACTGCAAACCAGAGTGTATAGGAAAAGTTGTTGGATATATAACATGTTAATGTATGACAGTATGCACCCAAGGCACATTTTTGATAATGTAATGAGTGGGCAGGGCTTAAGAATTTCGAGACTATGCACTGAAGATAGTATATGTGAAAGTGAGTTAGATAACGTGCAGTGCATGTTTGTTAGTCATGGCTATCCAACACAAAGAGTTAAGAGAACAATAGCTAGAAAAAAAATTGGATAAGGAATAGAGGCAAGCCATGGCTTAAATATAATATGTACAATTCTGACAATAGGACTGCTGTTAATGAACAGAAGCTAAGAAATAACTCTGTTGGTGAGAATAAATTTACACTATAATAGTGATATTGATGCCATATCCCAGGTGATAAAAAAGAACTTGAAGATTTTACATACTAATGACAAGCTGAAAGCACTGGTAGGTCCCCACCCCAGATTTGCTTATACTAACAGCCAAAATCTGAAGCAGATTTTATGTCAGAACATACTTCCCAACAAGTCCACAACACAGAGTAAGAAATTGGGAACTTTTAAATGTAAGATATGCAAGGCATGTCGATATATTAAAGAAAATAACATCTTTGCACACTCTGTCAAGTAGGGAGTATATATCTAGACTACATACTGACTGCAAAACAAAACTTGTGGTGTATTTATTTGAGTGCATATCATGCCAAGTATTCTATGTTGGGAAGACTAACACAATGTTAAAACAACGTATATTGCAACATATGAGGGACATCAGATTGTTTGAGAAGTAATGCTCTATATCAACATATTGAAATAAATAAAGAGCATAGATTTCAGTTTATGGTGTTATACATTCAACAAGTGAGTATGGGGGGGGGTGACATTGTACATAGTACTGAATTAGCTGAGTTAAGATGGATAGCTGAATCGCAAGCTAACCATACACCTGGGTTAAATGCTTGTATGCCTTTAAAACCTTTATTGAAGGGGCTTAGGTTCTGCTTTTGATTCTAGTTGGTTGCTATTGTTTAATTATGGTTGATTTTAACTGTTTTTTTTTTTTTTAGATCTGATGAAGAGCTAATGCTTGAAAGCGCTTATCTGTGTGTTAAATAAAGTTTCAACTGGTTGTGGTGGCAGGTTTTCTTTTTATCCTGTATGGTGTATTTTACCACTGTGGACGTTTACTTCTTCCTTGGCTGCTTTGGATTTTTATTCCTTTGCATGCTGCATAACTGTGAGCATTTCACTTACACAGACGTTGCTCCCAGATCACCCCCTGAAAGGGGGTTACTTGTGTCCAGTGGACTTACCCTGGTTAACAAATGAATAAAAAATAGGGGCAGTATTATTGTCATTTCCTTTATGTAAGTATGTTTTCTAAACAAACTTGTAGCACATCCAGTTGTGCTGATAACCTGGATAGGAGATATTTGAAGACTGGCAAATCGAAGTTATATCAGATGAATATACTTTGGGGGTGAGAGTGGTGTCTGTGTGGAAGTAGGACTCTTAGTTGTACAATGCTTATGGTCTGGAGGAGAGAAGAGGCAATTTCCTGGATGTCATGCTTCAACTTGCCTTCAGTGGAGCCTTATGCTGGAGCTGGTGTATGTTCACAGTGTTTCATTGTATGTCAACTTGTTGCCTATTTGAGGGGCTGTTCCAGCTTCACACTGAAAACATACTATTTACTTTTCTTGTCACTGGCTGGATACTGAGCAACCTGATGAGAAGACAAATGCTACACGTGCTTGTCCAAAACCAATAAGATGATAGAATCCACTGAAAGTGTAGGGATCTAGGACATAAACTAAATAACTTAGGAGAAAAAGCTGCAGGTTTAGCATGGGCATGGTATGGGTATGGTGCTGCTGATCATTTTAGAGGAGTTATTGTTTTAATTGTCATGGTATATACTGTGTTTATGTGCATTTTATCTGTCAGGTGCATGACAGATTTTGAAATATTATTTTAATTTTCTTAATTCTGAAGTTGCCAAAACAGTATCTGAAAATTCTTTTTTTGTACAGAGTTGTCATTATTAGTTATGGCACTGTGTTAGGTACCACAAACGTACGTTAATTGGTGCCCTGGACAGTTCCTCAGAAGCAAGCTCCCTCAACCCAACTTTGAGGACAAAAAAAAAAGGTCCCCCAAAAGACCCTCTAAAAAAGAAAACATTCCAGTTCTCTAAACTGCAGCAAAAATAAATAAGTAAAAATAAAAAATACCAAGTGTTGCAGTTAGACCCAGACAGCCACTAACACATGTATACACTTGTTGATTTAAACAAGAACAATTGTTCCTGACTACGGCTATTTAAATGAATCCTGGTACTGCACTTCTGCATGATCAGAATTGCCAAGTTACACTCAGCCCTGTTTGTCACACCTCTGCTGTGGTCCTGACCTACTGACACAGACACAACTACTGAGAGCAGTACAGCCTGTGGTCCTTTATCCCTGTTGGTTTAGAAGTTGCTGATCATTGTTAACGAAAAGCTTGCATTCTTTCTCCTTCCTGTTGCTGTTTGATGCATTCATGGATATTCCTACAAGTTAAGTCACTGCCTCAAATTTTGAAGATGCACTCTTTCTGTATCAAATGCAGTACACAAGGCTTCTGTTTTTTGCACATTTTAGCAACCATTGCAGGGAAAACTTTGCAAATGTAGTCTATAGAACTAATATTATAAGATATTAATGACATGAACAGCTACATTTTTGTTATACATTAGAAACCCTAATCTGGTATTTTTGCAATGTTTTTGAGTTTGTTTACCTTCTTAAAGTTTCTATGATTGAAGGTCCCAGTGGAGAACAAATCTCATGCTGAGGTGCAGTTAAGACTGGTGGTCAGTTTAGGGGTTATAACATTCTTCCTAAACACCTTGATGATGATGGCTCTTATCCCCAAGGAATGAATAGGGTCATAGGACTGAACTGGTCTGTGGAGCAGTTGTCAAAGATGAGGCACAGTGGTCATTGTGGGGGGATGGAAAAAATGATGATCTGGTATCCTCTCCCTTCCGAATGCTGTCTTATGCCTATACATTTTCTTTTCCTATATTTCAGTACTTTTGAAGGCCACTGAACTTAGTGGAAACTCTTATCTTGTGTGAGTTGATTTAGTCTATTTCAAGAAAAATAATCGCACTTTGTTTTTCCCCTCAGTTGTAAATGGCCATTCGTCATGCTTGCGACTGTTACTGGAGATGGCTGACAATCCTGAAATAGTTGATGTGAAAAATGCTAAAGGAGAGTAAGTATTTTGCTTCCTTTCAAAAAAAAAAATATGCATATGTGTATCTTCTCACAGTCTGTTTTTATGTTGAAGGAAATGAGTCTGTAAACTCTTGTCTTCATTTCTCTCAACTTAATTGTGTGATCTTAGCTTCAGGAGTCTTAAATTAAAATCCAAATTGCAGTTGAGGTAACTAAATGCTTACATTGCAGGTATTGAGAGGACTTCCACGCCGTACCAAACATGCCTGTTTCAAAAGCAGAAGTGAATTAGTGCAACAGAATATGCTTTGAAATATGACAAAGACTCTTGTGTTCACAGAAGGAATAAAACAATGGACTCTGGCAATTGTTTTAGTAGAGTAAGCACACTTAATTTGGGAACTATGAATGCACCCCACTAGAAGAAGGCTTAAGAGGTTTAAGAAAATTTGAGTTGCATAAAAAATATATTGGAACCAGAAAACTAAAAATGTTAGGGAAAACTGCAGGGACACACCTGTTTTTTTTTTTTTTTTAAGTATGACTGGAGCTCAAGTTCTGAGTAGTAAGAAAAGAATTTTAGAAAGATTCGTATGGTTATGGAAGTCTGAAGTAGGTATGGAACAGCCAGACATCTGTGTGGAATTGTGGTCTGTGTCCTGGTAACCTGTTTATTTGCTTTGGGATGCTCATATTAATAACAGCATTTATAAAATTGCCAGGAAAGTTAAGATATCTGATTTTGGTATTAGTATATTTAAAACACTTTCACTGCACATTACAAAATGAGCCATCCTACAACAACTGCATCATAGCTTTGAGTGTTTGTTCATACCATTAAGGAGCATAGCCCAATTACCCCAAAGCACTCTCTGGCTAAGTGACTGACTTAAGGTCATTCAGTAGGCAAATGAAGGTGGAGAAATTCAAACCCTGTACCAGGGAGAGCTTTTTACTTCCATGCTCTAGCTACCCCAGAAAAAAATCCTTGGGCTTGCATATAGTACTTGGCAAGCACGTGTCCCAGTTTACTTTCATTAAAAAACATCAGAAGGCTTGGAGTAAAAGTTTATGTAAAATTAAATTATTGTAGTCCTAAACCAAACTAACTTGGGAAAAGCATGCCTAAACATAAAATACAACAAAATGATCACTAATGGTTATGGAATCAAACAGCTGAAAGAGTTAGTCCACAGCCAAACTCAGTATCATCTGTACTGCCTGGCCTAAACTGTTACTAACTGCATGAAGGTAACACATAACCTGTCCCTGTCCACCAAATGCACACCCCCAAGGCCACCCATTGCTATTTTCCACCTCTACTCAGCACAAACCTATACATTAGAAATACACTGGAGTGTCCATTCCCTAGTATCAAAACAAGGACAACATCATGGTGTGCTGCTGACGTTGAAACATGGTCATTTGTATCATCCAGGTGACCTGAGTTTGAATAGCAACTTGGATACTTGACTGTGCAGGCAGGGATTGAACATGCTCATTAGGGGAGGGCAGGGAGGTACATACTTAGGGACACACATATGCTTATTGATTTCCTTGGGGAAATGGCTGAATAGTGCTTTCATTTGATGGGCAGATCAGTCCTGCTAACATCTCCCCCACCCTGCATAAGTGAGAGACAAAGCATCTCTCACACCTATTGCATGCCTCACCTATAGCCAGACAGTGGGTAAGCACATGGGGGTAGGAAGAGAAAAAAATGAAAAAAAAAAATTTTTGAACCACCCCTAATGACTGACTGTATGATGGCTCCATTTGCAAGCCTTTACCCCCTGGTGTTGAAGGAATGAATGGGTCATCTGGTGCCAAGAGGGGGTGGGTGATGACTGGCAGGCAGCGAGGACAAAGAAAGACATCATCTTATGTTTAACCCCCCCAACAAAAAAAAACATGTTTTCCTTCAAAAGAAACCCTCACCAAAAGTTGACTGCCTTACCCTAACTTCACACTTTAAATACATATATCCGTTTTAATTGTATATCTTTTCCTAGTGCCTTATCTCCTGTCTGAGTCACCTCATGTACCTTGTTTCCATTTTCCTAACCCCTGCAACATGTCACGGAATCATTGAAGATCCAAGGAAACTGGACCCTGTAACCATTTATGTCTTGACAGTAACCTTCGTTAGACCTTAACTCTTTTTTCTAGAAACAACAGCCAGTCATATCTGGGTGAATTTGTGGGTACACAACCACTTATCTGAATTCTTTTTTAAGGAAGATAGTGTGTCATATTTAATTTTGAGTGGAAATTTGACCTAGAGAAGGGGTAATTGTTGCATGACAAATCTGTCTCTTCATAATTTTTTATTTGCTAAAGCAGGTATAGATTTCTGTTTCTGGTATTAGTGGGGCTGTTTGATTTGTGAAGATATAGAAATTCCTGGGCTACTGCATCTGTAATGGCCAGGATGACAAGACACAGATTTGCCCCTAAGGAATCTATAAGACATTGAGTAAAGGGACAGTGTTTCCAACCTCTCCTGGTAGATCTTGTCTCTTTGATTGTTTTAGGTAAGAACCTCTGGGGTCTTTCCAGTTGCTTGATATGCCTAATAAGATACATCCCAAAAGGGGCATTATATTCAGTGATTGGTCTGACCAATGTGAAATATATAGAGGTATGAGATTCCTTGTATCTGGATGGCATTCTTTTTTGCTATCAACTGCAACAGGTAAAAAGATTTCTTAACCACCTTTGCAATGTGATGGTGAAAGGTAAAGGAATTGTCTACCCATGTTCCAAGGTCTTTCAGCACACTTTCATTGTGAAGCTGATGTTGGCTATACTGTAAAATGGATGAAGAGATTGTTTACCAGATGCAACAATATTGCACATTTTAGCATTTAATTGTAGCTTGCTGTTTTGAGCACCAGTTGTTTGTGTGTGAGTTCCATTTGGAGCTTCTGTGTATATGAAGGAAATTGGAGATGACACTAACTTTGCCATCATCAGCAAACTTGGTTAGCTTGAGATCCGCATTTGTAATTTGGCTATCCGCAATGCAGATAAATATTTGGGTCTGTATTATTACCACAAAACTTAATTTCTTCGAACACCTAAATGTTGACACTTAATCAGCGAAATCCGAAAAGTACGAACGGCCACTTCTGTCAATTTTTTCACAGGGAAAAAAATTTACTTGGCCGACCAATAGGAAAACAAACTTTCAAACCCTAATCAAGTGGGGGGCTTCACCCCCTTAACTAAATATACCAACTCCGAGATCGCTCTACATTGGAGAAAAGGGCAAATTCCCGATAATGGCCAAGCAAATTATTTCCCTGTGTAAAAATTTGTGGAAGTGGCCATTCATGCTTTTCGGATTTCGCTGTTTAAGTGTTAGCATTTAGGTGTTCGAAGAAATGCAGATGTTCTTCGTATTTCACTGTTGCAGTCACCACAGTTGGGTTATCCTGCCAGGGGTAGCCCTCAGTCGGCCCGAATATCAGAGGCTTAGTATTTCTGTGTCAGTTGCTGTTGCTCCAGGACTGACATCAGGTCATCAGAGGTATAAACCAGGCAGCCAATGCCATTACATCAGTCTTTCTTGCCGAGGAGTCTGATGCAGAAGCAGTCCGCACGAGTGCCAGTTGGCCGCTACCCGAGTTTCGTTTACGAAGTGAAGTCTTCTAAAGACAAGTACCCCGTTGGGGATCCTTTTTTCTTGCTCTAACCGATGTCAGAAAAAGTTAACAATTGTCTCGCCTGTGGAAAGCAAATACCACACAGAGACTTCCATTCTTACTGCGTCACCTGTTTAGGCCCAGACCACGACGTCCCCCACTGTCGCTTTTTGTGCTTTGTTCAACACCAGAACTCTACGTCATCGGGCCCTTACTGTAGCCAGATCTTTTTGTTGTCAGTCCTGAAATTCCGGTATGGCTTCAGTAAGCCTTCTGACTACCGATCTTCCAAAAAAATTTAAGGTTAAAGATAGAGACAGACAGCACAGGTCCAAAACTGCTGACAATGCTGCCGTCAAGCTAGTCATCAGTTCTATGGTCCTTAGTGAGGCGCTTTCGCAGCCCCTGACCGCTTCTGTGGATTTGCAGGCTGCTACCGAGACCCTTTCGGAGACCAATATGTTGCGAGACTGTTCTTCGACTAAGGATCCTGTGGATTTCTCTACCATGGATCGGTCCGGAGCCGCTGAGCAGGTACTGGCTTCCGAGGAAGTACTTCACACTACCTATGCTCGACACTGACAGACTTCTTTCGCATCTTCAGTTCTTTCGAAAACTACCGAGTTTTTAAGACCCAGGGTACAAACCGCATCCAAAAAACCAACGACCCAAGCTCAGCCACCGGCTTCCTTGCCTCAGTCTCAAATGCTTAAAATGGCGGAAGACCTTATAATGTTTATTAGGGGATGCCAGGCTACGCCTTCCAAAAGAAAAAGAGACTCGTTTCCAGTGGTTTTATCTGAACAGGAGTCCGAGGACTCTGATACATCTGAATATGAAGTTATGTAACCTCTCTCTGCTTATGAGGATTCTGATGCACAGGAATCCATCCCTTCATCCTCTCCACCCGAGGACTTTTCCTTTGGGGAAACCCTACATACTTTAAGGGAGCATTTCCAATGGGAATGTCAGGACTACCTTCAGTCAAAAAAGAGACTGGGGAATTCTTAGAGCACTGACCCCTGGCCATTCCTCCTGTCCTGGATGTTGTGGATGATGTTTTTATGGAATCCAGTCCGCCTCCTGACACCCTCCCTCCTGCTCAAGGGAAACCTGACAGGTATTACAGAGTCCCTGACTCTCACAAATTTCTTCTCAGAAATCCTTCTGCTGACCCCGTGGTCATCTATCAAGGACCTAAAGGAATTAAAGCAACTTCAGCTAAGAATACCACCCCCTCGGATAGGGATTCCTGAGCATGAGATAGATGGGGTAAAAAAGTATAGACCTCTGCTATTAGAGTATTAAACTGTCAGTTCCATATGCTCAAATATCAACAGCATACCATGGAACTCCTCAAACAAAAAATATCTACTTTTCCAGCTTGTGCAGAAAATGAAGAGTTACAAGAGTTAATGCATTCTGCAAGTCAAGTTAATAAACTTATTGGACGCACCCTTGAACAAAGACAGCTTATTTGGCACCAAGGCAGAAGAGGTCTTAAAAAAGATGGAAGAAAAAGCTAAATCTATGCAGATAGTTAGACTTCCTGCAGGTACAGCCACTGAGGTTCAGTAGGCATTGCCCCACAAAGCACTGGTCCTTTCTTGCCCCCTCCAGGCCAGCTCAGCCCAGACTCAGGGGAAGCAGACCCACCCGACAACAGCCCCAGGGAATGCAGAGATCTAAGCAGTGGAGTTCCTCCTCTACAAAAACAGTGCATGCAAGGCCACCCCCCTATGGTAAGACCTCACAATGACTTTATACTACCATCCCCTCCCTCTGCCCACCTGCCCATGCCCCTAGGAGGAAAACTCTCCTTCCACGCAAACAACTGGGCCACCATTACCAACGACCGCTGGGTCCTCAACATAGTGTCCCAGGGATACAAATTTTGTTTCCACTCTCTGCCAACCCCAAAAGGGTTCCTAGATCTTCCTCCAAACCAGTGGGCAGAGGCCAAAAACAAGTCATCTCCCTGCTCTTCATGAGGGCAATAGAGCATGTTCCTGCAGAACAGATAGGCCAAGGTTTCTATTCCAGACTCTTCCTGGTTCTCAGAAAAGAGGACACATGGCACCCTATCCTTGATTTATCCATTCTAAACACCTCTCTGGTGATACCAGAATTAAAAATGCTCACCCTCCAGCAGCTTCTACCTATGCTTTCCATTGATGCTTGGTTAGCCACCCTAGATCTAAAAGAGGCCTACCTACACATCCCAATCAGTGAGTTTGAATACTCAATATTTGTGTATTTTAATGTTTCTGCACCCCCAGAAGTCCACTGCCACCCTCCCCGGATTGGTTCCCTAGCTTATTGCCATGTCATCACCAACTTGTTCCTTTATCATGTGGGCCTTCTAGCTCCTTGGGGGGTGGGGGGGAGAACCTTCTGGCTACTAATCCCTAGGGCCACTGATTAAGGAAAAAGCAGATGATGTCAGATTCTTTCCCAGAGCTGAGAAGTAGGGTCATTTGCATATATCTCATGCTGCGTCTAATACAAGAGGTTTAAGGATTCACACAGTGGAAAGTCTAGCTTTGCTAGGTTTTCCTTTTTGTTTTTACTGAAAGGCTGAGAAGTGAGAAATAATATGGGGAAAGATGGGAGGGCTCTACAAGCCGTAATTCACAATGGTTGGTCAAGACCCCCAACACTTGGAGCAGTGTACAGTGATGTCAGCATATGTCATGTGGGGGCATGCAGTTCATGCATTTAGACTTATGTCACTCCACTTTCTTGTAAGTTAAATCCTGAGAGGTCCATGGTCTTCACCAGAGTTCACAAAGGTGGTGATGGATCCCACATCTGTCCTGCGAAATGGAAGTTGGCTGATAGCTGATTTATTTTATTCCTGCAGGGCCCCAGTCTCTGCACAAATGAGCACATTGCCTCTGTTCACTGGACTGGCAATACTGTCAATTCCTCTTTCTTTATACAGTCACAACTGAGAGATGTTATTTCCTCCCTTATTATTCTTGTGGCAACAGACAGTTTAATGTTGTAGTGCATTTTCTATCCTAGCATCAAGTACTAAGGTGTTTACCCTTCAGAAGCCTTTCTGCTCTTTCTGACTTTTCAAAAAAAAAAAAAAACACCTGACATTACTTTCTTCTGATATCCCACATAACGTTGCAGTCTTTACACATTGGCAGCACACAGTTTTTGTACTAGAAGCGTAGCTGGCGCAAACAGTATCCTCTGCCAGTCCCACAGTCTAGCATCCCACACAGCTTTAATGAGGCAAGCAAAAAAAAAACTCATTCACACCAACCAGTTGGCCAGATACAGAACATGCCCCCCCCCCATTTCTGTGCCCTGCCCCAGTAAATAAAAAAAATATTTTAAGTTGTAGTAAACTGCATGTTAGAAAACAGTTTATAATCAGCACTGAGCCCTTGAGCACTTGGGTATTAGTTCAAAAAAAACTTTTAAACTGTAGCAAACTGCTTGCTACAAATGTTGTAAGCAGTTGTACAGTTTATGTCCTACTTGGAGTGCTATAGCACTCAGGTTTTAGTTTAAAAAAATATTTTTGTACATTTAAAATTATAGCAATTTGTAGCAAGCAGTTGCTACACTTAGACTACACACCGAGCTCTACAGTACTCGGGGCTAACCATAAATTGCACTAAGAATAATTAGGATGAGGAATAGCCAATCGGATCTTGCCCCCTAACACTTTGTGCCAAGGGGCAGTTTCCCCTTCCGCCCTGCTCTAGCAACTCTACTGGATTTTACAAGCACCCTGTCAGCTCCATACCTACCTACTGTGTTAAGCCTTCTCCAGCTTTCTACACCTCCCTTCTCTTGCTCTTCTTCCGTAGCTAGTAACAGGTTGTATCCATTCACTGTCACAGATACCTCTTCAGTCACACACTTTTATCTAACAGTCTTTAATACTTATTTTTTCTTCTTGTGGCCTATATATATATATTCGAACTCCCCACCACCTTTTCTGTGAACGGCTAACATATATTTCAGCCAGTAGAAAGAAACACCCATCTTTCATTAAACACCTCTAGGATATCTTCTTCAGCAACAAGTAAGACCTGTTACTGTTACCGGTATTATCATGGTAGCATCAGAAAGATTTCTAACAAACTTCATATTCTCAAGGTTTCTCCATACAGCAACATGTGACAGGTGTTACCATTTTTCATGTCTTTTTTCTGGGAACAGACAAGTTAATACCTTGTGTTCTACACTAGCAACAAGCACTAATCCACAGTCTCATTAAGTAACTTCCCCCTTTGCTTTCCTCTAACAACTCACGTAATATTGCTCGCCAACACCCCTTATCTCTGTATATCTCACCAGCATCTCTCTTGGATGGTAGGCGACTTCTGAATTTCCCTCAACTTCTACATACCTTCTTTATTAAGGATACTGAAATTGTTCTCCCTCTGTTCTTCTTCATTTTTGTAGTGTCTTGGCAACGTTTACTCTGTCTTCATCAACGTCAGATTTTTTTTAAACAAGAAACATCTTTATTGAAGTATCACTTATGACATAGGCAATAACACATTTATCAAATGAAAATGTACATACATACATAAATGAAAACAAACCATATTGACATTTTTCATTTGCCAACATTATGCATCACGTATAGTCTTCTGTACAGTCATTGCCAAATATTACATAGCTCATTCATTTAATGCCTTCCCTTAAACCTCATTCCTCCTCCAAAACTTTATTCCCATGTACTGTTCCCACAGTTCCAATTTTTTCTATGCAATTTGCTCCTACCCTTTTTTAAAGCTCCCACTTCCACTCCTTTTATATCCACTGCTGTATTCACTACTTTTAGTACAGTTGTAGACTTTGATTTCCATTTCCTAGTAATTGCTTTTTTTGGCAGCCACCAGCATTAAACTCAACAACGCCTTACTATGTATAGGCAGTTCCGATTCTGCGTCATAGTCAAAGTAACTTTCCCAGAGAGAGTCAAGCTCCAGCTAATGAATGACTGTGCCTGGAATCTGATCACCTTACCCACATCTCCTGCCCCAGTTTCCCTACCTGTGTCATACTGACTGACCCTCAGCCCCTTAGACTGGGATCAGACTGTTTCAGACTGATGGATGTTGAAGGTGAATCTCCACCTCTTTTCAGGGGAATTCCCTCACTTCCACCAAACTAGAGAGATCTGTTTCCACCTGTACCACAACCAGTACGTGCAAATCACATGGGCAAGGGCTTTTATTCCAGGGTATTTTTGGTAGGAAAGGAGCACATGTAGAGACCTGTGTTAGATTAGTCTTTTCTCAACCTTTATGTGAAAGTTCCAAAATTCAAGATATTGACCCTACAGTCAGTGCTTGCACTGCTTCCATTCCATTCCATTTTATTTTATTTTTATTTATTTATTTATTTATTTTTGTTTTCCAAGGTAGAGCACTGATCTCCATGGACTTTTTTCAAACTCAGCTCAGGTATGGAATCTGGATAAGTGATGTGCTCAGAGACACACAGCTAGGCGGTGAAGGCTGAGGGAATCGAACTTTGCACCACTGGACGACAGGAAACAGTTCATTAACAGCTCCTTTATCCTGTAAGCCAACTGCCATTGTCTTATTGTAAAACTGGATCTCAAAAATGCTTACCATCACATAGCCAATGCTCACAGTTTCAAGAAATTTCTAAGTTGTTTGTGAATCACATTTTTATTACTCTGCATTGCCCTCTGTGCTCTCAAATGCACCTCGAATGTTTATAAAGTGCCCAGCCCCAGATTGTAGGACATCCACGTTTTTCCTTATTTAGATGATTTGCTTATTTCTGCAGAGTATTCTCCTGGATTTTTGAAGTCCTTAACAAAAGTGCCCAACCTTCTGTCACATCTTGATCCAGCTGTAGCAACACCTTGAGGCTACGAAAGTCTTACCTCACACGTTTTCACAAAATTGTCTTCTTGGGGTGTCCGATAAATGCACTCAAGCAAAAGGCCTTCCTTCCAAAAGAAAAAGTAATAACTTATCTATTTATTTATTTATTTTATTTTATTTTACATTTGTTAACCGGGATAGTCCAACTGGATGCATGTTCCTTACAGTAAATACAATAAGACTGTGTAGTTGAGCACACAAGTCTATAGCAAGGACATATACTTACATATTACCCCCAGATTTTTTGGAGTTTTTCTCAACAAGCTTCTGCACCTGCAAGAGAATTTGTCTGGATTTTAGGCCTCGTGACATCCATAATCCTTACAATGCCACTTGGCAGATTACACATGAGAAAAAAAAAAACAACGGTACCTATAAAAATTCTTGGACTCCGCATCTGCACCCCCTTGGACTTAGATTCCCAAGCTGGGAGTTGTAAGGTGAGAATTGTAGTGGTGGAGGGAGCAAATGGTTCTCAGTCCAAGACTCCCTTCATCTCTTCCAACTTCAGTTCAGGCTGTCCACACATACTTTTCAGACAATGCTTGGGATGAAGTTTCCATGGGAGTAGAAGTGCAAAGTTTGTGGGACTCTACCAAAGGACATAAACATCAAGGAAATGCTAACGGTTATTCACGCTTTGAAATCTCTACACCATATGTGGGCTCCGGGCCCTTTACAGGTGGTTAGAGACAACATCATAGTGATGTGATGTCTCAACAAGCAGTGGGGTACAAGGTCATGCCCTCTTTGCCAATTAACACTGATGGCTTGAGAGCTGGCTATTCAGCATTCTCTGACTCTTCAGGCCTTCTACATTACATCAGAGCAAAACACTGTAGCAGACAGAGCAGATCCTGGACAGACCCTTACAAGTAGAAACTCAGTAGAGATGTGTTCCATGGCTTGATCTAGTTGTGGCAACACCTCAAGTAGATATGTTCTCCTCTTTACAAAACAGACAACTACAGAAATTCTGTTCAAGATATCCTTATAGCCAAATATGAAGAACAGATGCCATGTCATTCCCTTGGCCAGGAATGTTCCTGTATGCTTTTCCACCCTTTCCAAGCATTTCCAAGGTACTTCTAAAGGTTCAGAATTACCAAAAGTTAGTGGTAACCCCCTTTTAACTTGGGCAAAATTAGTTCTCCATTCTTATGTAATTGGCCAAGGGCAATTAAGACAAGCTATTCATATCACACAGCACAAGGGGAGTTTGATGCACCCTGACATCAATCCAGCTGTAATTGATGGCCTTGATGATTGAATTTTAATTTTTTTTAGGCACCTTTTTTCAGAAAGACGTGCAGCAAGTACTAAAGGAGGCACGAAAACCTGCTATTATAAAGTCTTGTGTTGGCAAATGGAAGAGATTTTCTAGATTGCACCTTGCCAGTTACAGGTGTCCTGAAAGGGAAAGTAGCACCTCTGGTTCTTTAAATATTTTTGTGAACTACTTAAAGATGGCTTGTTGTATGCATCCGTCAAGATGCATCTTGCATCTGTCTCAGCTTGTCTGCTTATGGATCCCACTCTTTTTCTGTGTTGGTAGTCAAACAGTTTTTGAAAGGAGTGCAGTGCATGAGCACACCCCCCCCCTTCAAAAACAAAGGGTGTTGGGAGGGTGGCTTAATGGCTAAGGTGTTTGCCTTGCAAACACAAGGTGCAGGGTTTGAGTCTCACAAGGGATAATTGGTTAGGCTTAAAATGGCTCACAGGGGCAGTTAGCTTAGTACTAAAACTATAAACTATAAACTATAAATTCCTGCAACTTGAAATCTCCGTTTTGCTGTAGAAAAAAAAAAGACCTTCACTCTCCTTGAAGCAGTCTCTCAGGCTGACTTGCAGTTAATTACTTGGAAAACTGTTTTATTATTTTGCTGTGATATCTGCAAGGCAAGTATCTGAGTTGCAAGCTCTCTTGTTGGGTGAACCCCTTCTGGTTTTCCACAGGGATAGGGTCACCTTGCCCACTAATCAATCATTCATGCCTGAAGTTATCAGTTTATCTTCATCAGTCTCCTAGATTTCTATCTCAGGGCCAAAAAACAAGGGGGAACAGATTTTTACATACACTGCAACAGAGGTACTACCTTGACAGAATCAAGTCCTTTAGAAAGACTAAACAGCTGTTTGTTTCTCATTTTAGGACTGAAATAGGCCAATTCGTGTCTAACACAGAATTATTTTCCTATTTCCACAGTGGTATAACTATTTCAGGCAAAGTTAAGGCATATTTTGCCAGGGCCTTGTTTTCTTTGATGGCATACTAAAAAGGGTAGACTTAGTATTCTAGAGGCAGCAACTTGGTCCTCAGTTCATATCTTCACAAGGCTCCTGGATCCTTAGCCTCCCTCCTTCCAGGTAGGGAAAGCTTTGGGAATCTACCCATACTGCAGTGCAGCAGGAAGAATGAAGAACATAGTACAGTTGTGCAAGTTGTATTTGCCGATAACCGTAGATGTTCAGATTTCTTCACTGCTGCAATAGCCACACCCACCCAACATCCCCCTTAGTAGATAAGTTGAGGTGAGACTTGACCACTTCTGTTATAGTTGTTATTTGGATGCTTTTTTAAGGTGATTATTGATGCGATTCATCGTGAGCCAACATCAGTCATCCTTTCTTGTGGCAGTAAAATCTTGAAGATTTGCCTCACTCTAGTTGCTTGCAATCTTACTTCCAAAATGAGTGCAGCATATCCGCTGTTATTTTGAGTGAGGAGGAGGAGAGATAGAGCTTTGACAAGCTGTCTGGGTGCTGTGTCCTTAGCAGGACCACTACCTCTAGGCAACTTCAACAGTGAAGAAATTCAATCATCTACTGTTATGTGCAAGTAGGATTTACACAACTGTACTTTTTTCCTTGTCTTGATATAACTGAAAATTTAGGGTACTTTATCCTGGATAGCGTCAGTGTAGGGAAGGCATGAGGGTTCACATCACAGCTTATGTATGGGGCTCCATCCATTAGTCTTTGGGTGTGCAACCATGTTGTCACTACGGTGATGTCACTGAGGAGGACAGTAGAATTATATAAATGTACCCCTTCTTTTTACCCCCCTCCCCAAAGACCTTGTCCAGTCACTCCACTGTCAACATCCAGTTGGTCTGTTCATTCCAGGGACACAATAGCTGGCAATTCCCAGGCTGAACAAGAGTCCTCAGCCCTTCTATTCCCTGGTAAAAATCAGGTGATAAGATGAGAGTTATCTTGCTGCTGGGAAAATTGGGATGTAGTTGTCAATGAATGCTGTTTTGGTGAATGTAAAAAGATTGAAAAATGTTTGTCAAAAGACATTTTAGCATATGGTGGAGTTTCTGGTGGAGTTTCCATCTTTCTCTGCTGCCATGTGAAATCAGACTTATGTATAAGCTCTGGGAGTTTGGAGCCATTTCCACACATAGGGGGGATGCAGGCAACCTTGCCTGCGGCAAAAGAAATTTCTTTGGAGGTTTGATGAAAGTGGTTTTGGCAGATGTTTTAATTTTTTTGTTTTTTCACGTTTGCCAAAACTGTATTCAGGAACTTGATTTTCTTTTGGTGAATTACCCTCTCCCTATTGTGAGTATTGCCCTTCCCTTTAGCTTCTCCTCCAAGTCCAGTGTTGATGTGTAGAGAAGGGGAAGTGTGCTTCTGCATGTTAAATTTCCCTTAGCTTTACTGGTACTGGTACAAAGCACCCTGCAACATGAGCTGAGCTGACTCGCACTCCACTGGGTAACACCCAGTGCTCCTCCTAGGTGTCATGTGCCAGGTGCACCACACCCCCAATATGGGCAAGCTGGCAGTGATCACTCACTGTCATCCCCTTTGGCCTGCTCCTACAAGCACCAAAGCCACTATTCAAACTCTGGTACCGTGCATCCTTTTTCCCTTGTGACCGACTTATGTGGGTGCTTCTGTAATAAAAATTTACAGAGTTATTTTTATTAAAAACTTCAGGTATTTTTTTATTTCTATGTAATAGGTCTAGTTTTTGGTGTGTTTTTTGATGGCCTGTGGAGTATGGATGTTGAATTTTAGTTGACCATTGATAAAAACACCAAGGAATTTAGTACGAGTTTCGACTGAGATAGTATTGTTAAGAGATGTGACTGAGAAGGAGTTTTTGCAATGTTGTAGAGATTTAGGGAGGAAGAGAAGAAGTTAATTTTTTTGGGATTAAGTAGGAGTTCATTGCTGGTTAGCCACTTTTCACAGACAGAAGTGAGTCTTGGGTAGGGGACAGAAGGTGGGAAAGATTACTGGAGCAAGATATGATAGTGGAATCATCTGCATACTGGATAAGAGAAGAGTGAGGGCAAGATGTGTGAAGATTATTTGTAAAGATCTTAAAGAGGAGGGGCCCTAGAATGGAACCTTGGGGTGCACCAGCATGAACAGGAAGGAAGGGAGAGGAGGCCGATAGACTTCAGTCTGTCAGATGGCTATCAGAGAGGTAGCTAGTGAACCAGAATATAGTAAATTGTGAGAGATTAAGGTTTTTAAGTTTAGCTAGAAGCAGCTTGTGGGAAACAGTGTCAAAAGCTTTGGATAACTTGAGTGAGAGGTTTGACTTGAGTTTGTTTTCATCACGGGCTTTGGCAGTGGTCTGTGTGAAAATTATGAGAGCTGTGGCAATGCTGTGATGGGGATGAAAGCCATGTTTTGTGGAGGTTAGGAGGTTTTCCTGTACAAGATGTTCAAGGATTTGTTTATGTATACATTTTTCATTTTTTTGGCGCGGGGGGGGGGGGGGGTAGTTGGAGAGGTCTGTAGATTTTCCACTTTTATGAAGGGGAATAACATCAAATTTCTTCCAAATTTTGGGCACAGTGTTCTCAAGAATGGATCGATTGATAAGTATGGAGACTGAGTAGGCAATGGCATTAGCAATTTTGAGAAATTGTGGGGGTAAGTTGTCAGCATAAGGAGAGCATGGTTTAAGTTTAGAGGGATGTGATTTGATATATGGAGTGTGGGAGGGTTCAGAGAGAAGGAGGCAGAGGAGGAGGGAATGGGATCAGTAGAGGAAAGATTAGTATTGTTATTTTTAGTAAGATTTTTGATGGAGTCAGTAAAGAAAGTGTTTAGAAGAGTAGCACTATCAAGGTCAGAGCTGTTTAGCAGGGACTAAGTGTAGTGGGCTTGCCTGGGTAAAGGAGCTTATTGATATTGTTCCAAAATAGTCTGGGGGTTAAATTGAGGATTGTTTAGTAGTTTCTGATAGTTTAGGGAGAAGGGTTGATTTCTTACAGGTCTTTTGTCGTTGTCAGTGTGTTTCTTGGTAAGGTTCCTGAGTTCCCTATAACTTTGAAGATGGGTTTGCAGATTAGTTTTTTTTTTCCATATCTTCCAGGCTCTGTCTCTCTGTAGCATAAGGTTACGAGTGGATTGAGATAGCCAAGGTGAAAAGTTAGATTTTAGTCTATTTTTTCTGACTGGGCCGGAGAGTTTAAAGTATTAAGGAAGATTTTGTTTAATTTGGAGATGGCTTCATCAAGAAGAAGGTTATATAACAAGGACCAGTTAAAAGAGGAAAGTATATTATTGAAGGTATCAGGATTGACGATGGAGAGTTTGCAGCCGTCTTTAAAATGGTGGCGTCTATGGAGTTGAGGAGAATGTCTGTGCATTAGGGTGGGAAGATGTTTACTGAGAGAATCTGAAAGAGTACAGGGATTATGATAGAGGTTTGGGTTGGAAGTAAGGATCCAGTCAAGAATTGTTCCAGTGTTGGTATGTTTATTATAGTGAGTGGGAGAAGAGATGAGCTGAGTGAAGCCATAGAGGTTAATGCAACTTTGGGAAGAGAAGGAGTGAGTAGTGGCCCAGTTGATATTAACATCACCCAAGATAATGGTCTCATAGGTGATATTATCAGAGATCCAAGAGAGAAATTGTTCTAGGATAGGATTGTTATTTCCAGGGAGATGTAGAAGGCAGCAAAAGTGAGATTTTTGTGTTTACAATTAACTATAAGAGTTTCAGCAGGGTGAAAGTTAGGAGGGAGTGTGGGAAGAGGATAATGTGAGAATTGTCTTTAGGACAGAATGGCTACACCTCCCCCTTTTTTTAAAATGACGATCAAGTCAGAAAATATTATAGCCTTGGGGAAGGACTTCTGAGTCAGAGATATATGGTTGTAGCCAGGTTTCAGAGAGAGTGAAAATGTCGGGGGTATGCTGAGTGATCAGAGAGCGAAGAGGGTTCAATTTATTAGTTATGGTTTGTATATTAACAGAGATTATGGATAGGTTTTTGGAAGGTGGGTTAGTAGAGTTTGTGGACGTAGCTGGGGAAGCAATGTTGGGTAGAGTAGGAGAAGATGGAGAAACGTTGGAAGTCTCAGTATAGCTGTGTATAGAAAAATTGGTGTGAGGCCTTGGATTGGGGTGAATGTCACCAAAGCATAGTAAGTTAAAAAGGAAAAATATCTTAGAGTTCACAAGAGGGTGGAGTGCTGAGTACCTGGGTCTCATTTTATAATGGAGTAGTAAGTGGGAGGAGTTTAACTGTGTGGAAATTTGTTGTGCAGTTATAGAATAGTGACGGAGCAATGGCGAAGTTGACAGGTTTGTACATCAGCGTGGAGATAGAGGAGAGTAGTTGATAGGATAGTTGTGGTCAAAGAGCTATGATAAGTGGTAAAAACGGTTAGAATACATAAGCAGGAGGAGCAGAGGAAGAGTGAGAGTATGTTTCAAAGGGGTTGGTATATAGCTGCGAGAGAGAAAGAGAAGGAGGTAAAAGTAACAAAGATGTTGGGAGGCAAGGAATGTAGATGGAAAAAAGGAATAAAGGTGAAAGCGGGGAAAACTGGCTGGAACTGAAGAGGAGAGAGAAAATGAGGGTTTTGTGTGTAGAGATAAGCTTGATAGGGGGAGCTGTAGAATAGACAAAGTTCACTTAGAGTAGGTGGAGTATGTAGTCCCATCTCGCCTTCATTCTTACCCATTGGTTCGGAGCCAAACCTCTGCTCCGACTCGGCCATACTCTAGCTCGAAGTCTTCAATCGGCTCGTGGCTAAGAGGTATCCCGTCATGCAACAGGTCTATTCCCCAGATCTCGTTTGCCGCTCGTTAAGCTCAGACGTGGTCTCGCTTTTGGCCGTGGCTAAGTATATTGTTTATAAAAATTTTTATAAACTGTTGACTTATTATTGCTCAAAAAAGCTATTTTCATAGCTCTGTGTGTGTGGTAGTGGTGTTTTACTGCCTGTATTTGTTTCTCTGGCTGTTTTTTGTGTCCTTGTCTGGCTGTTTGGGTATTCCGTTTGTTTTCCTTTCCCCACGGGCTAGGCCCATTTAAGTTGGAGGACCTAGTCCTCCCCATTGTTTCTGTGTGGTCTTTGGTTTGGCGTTCCATTCTGTTAGAGTTTAGTGTTGTGTCTGGCTAGTGGTACTTTCCTGCCTTTGTTTCCCCGGGCTAGGCCCATTTAATTTAGAGGACCCAGTCCTCCCTTTGTTTTCCCGCTGGGTTCTTGGCCGTTTGAGTTAGAGGCTCTGTTTCTTGTTAGTTGGGTCTAGTGCATGTACGTATTAATTTGTTCCTTTCAGCATGTCCAAGGATCCTAAGGAACACGGGCCTTCGGGCTTTAAAAAGTGTGTTGAGTGCAGCAATAAAATGTCTTTAACTGATGGGCACTCTGTGTGTGTGTGTACTGCTTGGAGGCTATTCCCCTCCAAGAGTCCTGCTTGTTTTGTCATTCCTTCAGTCCCCGTGTGCTACAGAAGAGGAAGAACAAGCTCATTTTGAAAGAACTTCTTAAACACTCCTTCGAGGAAGACTTGGCTAAGTCTTCCAGTGCGTTATCCTCTCCAGCTAAAAAGGACAAAAACACTTCCAAGAAGCGCTCTCCGGCTCCGTCTGTTTCTTTGGAGCCGCCAGAGAAAGTTGCTAGAACAGCTTCTCCTTCTTCAGTTTCATTGCCCTCGGTGCTGAAAGAAGGTAGTCTCTTGACTAAGTCTGTATCACCTCCCAGCCTTTCGGAGCCGCTCTCCAGTTTTTCGACTGGGTTCTCCTTCACGCAAGTCCCCTTCTGTAGGGAGATCCAGATTTCCTACTTTATCTTCCAGGTCTTCCAGGACCCTTTCTGATGAGGACGTTGATAGGGTGGTGAAGAAATTGCTTAAGTCATCAGTGTTGGCCAAATTGATTTCAGCTCTGACACAGTCAGCTGTGGAGCTTATGGCCATCCTTTGTTGTTCCTCCTCCCTTTCTCGGCCTTCAGAGCCAGAGTTGTCGGTGCCGTTGGGCGCTGTTAGGTCGGTTCCAGTAGCCTCGCCTGGCCTCTCTGTTCCTATTTCCACTCTGACCCCATCGGCTCCGTCCACGGGGTCGAGGGTTCACGGTTCTCCGGTCAGACTAGAGGGGGAGGTCTCTGATCGATCTTCATCAGTTCCGAGCCTTCCCCTCGGTGCTTCGGCCCAAGTGAGCTTGGACCTGACATCAGCTTCAGACCTCATCTCCTCCATGCCCAGGGCTACCACTGTTTCATCTTCAGTTAGTCGGCCTTCTGAGCCGGGGGGATCATCCTTCGAGGTTATGAGGAGTGTGCTGGCCAGATCGTCAGCTGCATCCTATGGCACCGATACTCTGCCCCCTCCAGCACTGGTGTCAGTTTCGGATCGCACTCTATCTATGGGCAACAGAGACCCTAAGCCTCAGGATTTCTCAATGAGTGGTCCCCAAATTTCTGACTTCTCCCCAGAGAATTTTGCCTGAGGAGCCCGCCAGAAAGAGATTGTGTAAGAGGAAACCCTTGACTCCCCAGATGAGTCTCTCACATCAGATACCGACCTGGAGGAGTCAGAGGGGTCCCCCAAGTCGTCTTCTGAAGATATCTCTTTTTCAGATATCATGGAGATCTTGAAGCAGGGAGGCGGCTGGCCATCCACATCCCCTTCTGACGAGGAGTCAGTGTTCCTGAAGGCTTTCGGGTCTCAACCCTCCACCTCTTGGGTTTCTCCCCCTTTTGATGAGCTATTAGACCTTGTCTGTTGAAAGGTGTGGGAAACTCCCTGACACTGGAACCGGTCCCAAGGAGACCCAATAAGTTTTTGTCCGCCCCCTCTGACAAGGAGTATCTATCTAAAGGCATTCCAGTAGATGCCATGGTGGTGGCAGTGGCCACCAAGAAGGAACTTGCTGAAACTCTGTCTACTGTCCATCTGCCTAACGAGGAGTTCCGGGCTATGGACAGATATGGGAAGCGTGTGTTTACCTCAGCAGTCTTTACACTGCGGTCACTGAACTCCTTGATGCATTTTACGAGGCTCCAGAGAGATCTCCTAAAAGAGCTAGGATATTCTCTACAGGGTAACATTTCTGATGCCGTGGCACAGAAGGTCAATGCACAGATGTCTACCTTAAATTCCATTACCAACTCCTCCATGTGGCTGATCTCACATGCAGCCGACGGAGCGAGCAGGGCTGTGGGTTCTGGAGTCTCTCTTAGGAGACACTCCTGGATGCGCCTGTGCAATTTCGCGGAGGCCTTCAAGTCTACGTTCACCAATGCCCCATTTGATGGTTCATCGTTTTTCGGAACCAAGGTGAAGGACACTCACACTAGGTGCGAGCAAGAAGGAAAAACCCTGTCTGCCATGGGAGTCCGTTTTTCCATGCCTTCTAGACCTTACCCCAAGGGCCAGAAGGGTTGGAAAATGTGGTTCAGGAAGTCGCAGAGGTTTTTTCGGGGCAGACAAAGTGATTCCCCCTCCGGAGGCAGGGGAGGGGTTGGAAATTCATGTAGATGCCACCCTAGAGGCAGAGGAGGCCTGCGTAATCAGGGGGATGGTGATACCTTTTGTGGTTCTCCCTACCAGTGCTCCTGAAGGGGAGGCTCGACTGTGCGTCTCTGGAGCCGGTCGGGGGTTGCATTTCTTTATACCCAGAAGCCTGGGAAGAAGTCTCCCAAGACGAGTGGGTATTAAAGATAATTTCCAGAGGTTATCATATCCCATTCTCTTCTCCTCCCCTGCCATCCAAGAGAATCCCAGACATTTCACCCAGTCACAGGGATTACGCAACTTTACAAATAAAAAAGTTACTTTCAAAGGAAGCCATCCAGCCTGTCCCCATAGATCAAGTAAGATTAGGAACTTACTCCACATTCTTTTTGGTGCCAAAAAGAGCAGGGGACCTGAGACCCATCTTGGATCTCAGCTGATTGAACCTTCATGTACAAAAGTCCAAGTTCTGCATGGTCACCTTACAGTCAATACTCCCTCTGTTAGGGAAAGATGTGTGGATGTGCTCCATCCACCTCAAAGATGCTTATTACCATATCAAGATGGACAGGGCATCGAGAAGTCATTTACGCTTCCGGCTGGGAGCCAGTCATTTTCAGTTTCGTGTTCTGCCCTTTGGTCTCACCACAGCCTCCAGGGTGTTCACCAAATGCATGGCAGTGATAACAGCTCATTTGAGACATCAGGGATTCCAAATGTTTCCGTACCTGGACGACTGGCTCCTTTCTGCCACCACCAGGCATCTACTGTTACAGACCAGGGATGAAACCATTACATTCTGCCAATGGTTAGGAATTACTCTGAATTGGAAAAATTCTGCCTTGTTGCCCTCACAGCATGTCACTTTTATCGGTGTCGAACTAGATACATTGCTCATGAGGGCCTTCTTACCAGAAGAGAGAATTCAGGCTGTACAACAGCAGGTCTACGCCTTACTACCATTGTGGAAGGTCAGGGCAAAAGTGGTCCTAAAGTTATTAGGGACCATGGCTGCCACGATCATGCTAGTTCCCCTTGCTAGACTACACATGAGGGTTCTTCGGTGGCTGCTTTTCACCCAGTGGTCACTGCAGCATCTCCCACTCTCCCATTTTATTCTGATTACGGACACGTGCAAGCAGGATCTATGCTGGTGGCTTTAGGCCAGCAATCTCAACATGGGCAAGCCCTTTGTCCCATCTTCTCCAGTTGCCACGGTGACCACAGATGCCTCCCAGATCGAGTGGGGCAATCATCATCTTGGCAGGACTGTCCAAGGCACGTGACAGGATCACGAGACCCATTTGCATGTCAATGTCTTGGAGATGAGAGCAGTGTTATTAGCGTTGCAAGCACTTAAGAGCTCTCTCCCTCTAGGGACAATTGCAGTCCACTCAGACAACATGTCAGTTGTGTGGTACCTGAACAAACAGGGAGGAACGAAATCATACCCCCTTTGCTGAGAGGCACTTGGAGTTTGGCAGTGGCCGGTGTCTTCCCAGCGCTTTCTAGTTGCAACGCATATACCGCGGAAGTCCAGCGTGATTGCCGACAGGCTGAGCAGAGCTATCCTAATGCCTCACAAGTGATCCCTGAACAATGATGTTGTGGAAGAGATATTCCACAGATGGGGTCAGCCCTGCTGCGATCTATTTGCCAGCCCCCTCAATGCCAAATGCAGCAGCTACCTCACCCTTATCCCCCCGGAGGGGGAGACACCCAGGGACGCTCTGGCTCACGATTGGCCCTCTGGTCTTCTCTACGCCTTTCCACCTTTACCTCTGATATCAAAGGTCATTCAGAAAGCACAGTCTTTGGGGAGCAAAATGATCCTCGTTGCCCCACACTGGCTTCATCATATTTGGTTTCCCTTCCTTCAACCCTATCTAATGGACAAACCTTGGATTCTGGACCCAGTTTCAGATCTATCCCTTCATCCAGACCCTCAGGTTGACAGCTTGGCTGCTCCAGTTCCTTCCTTAGTCAGGCTTCATGATTTTTCCCCGTAAGTGGTCCATATTGTATCATCTTCCCACAAGCCTTCTACCAGGAAGATTTATTCCAGTAAGTGGAAGAGATTTTCTATTTGGGCCCGTGAGAGACCTATTGATCCTTATACAGCACCTATTTCGGCTATATTGGAATTTCTTTCTCAACTGTTTAATCAGGGTTCAGCTGCGGCAACCTTTAAAGTGCAATTAGCAGCAATTTTTACCTTTCACGTTGCTAATGAGCCCAACCTTATGGCTCACAGGCTTTGTAGGGCTTTTATGAGAGGGACGTTGTTACACCGACCTCCAGTCTTTGATCCAGCGATGCCATGGGACCTCAATTTTGTACTACAGGAGCTCACTTCAACTCCCTTTGAGCCCACAGCTATGTGTGACATTAAATTCCTGTCATGGAAGACAGTATTCTTGGTAGCCATAACTTCAGCTAGGCGGGTCTCGGAACTCCAAGCATTATCGACTAGGCCACCTTATTTGGTGTTTCACAAAGATAGGGTCTCCTTAAGAACCAACCCTTCTTTTGTTCCAAAGGTTGCCTCTGTTGTCAATATCAACCAATCCATTGATTGCCTGTGTTTTTTCCTGAATTCTCCAACAAGGCAGAATTTAAGTTTCATCAGGTGGATGTTCACAGACAATTGCGTTTCTATTTACATAGGACAAAAGATTTCAGGAAATCATATTAAATGTTTGTCTCGTTTTCAGACACTAGACTTGGGGTTCCGGTTTGTAAGGTAACCTTGTCTCCCTGGATCTCCAATTGCATCTCATTTATTTATGCTTCCAATGGCAAAGAATTACCCTTTAAAGAGAAGGCTCATTCTGCACAATCTATGGCTACCTCAACTGCGTTTCAGGCTAGGATGTCTATGAATGATGTTTGTGCTGCAACAACATGGGCTTCGCCTCATACCTTTATTAGTCACTACAAATTAGATCTGGTATCTAGAAGCAGATCTTCCTTTGGTTCCACGGTGCTCAAGAGTATTTTTCACTGAGCCACCCAAGATCAAGGTGCTAGGAACGCTGTCCCACGGGTAAGGATGAAGGCGAGATTGGACTACATAACATCAAGAAGTTATGTACTCACCATAACGTTCGATGTATGTAGTCCATCTCGCCTTACATTCTTACTAACCCTCCCTCCTTCCCCCTCCTGGAGGACCTGGAGGTATTGTCTCTAGGTGTCAGTAGTCCTTTTTGTGGGGGTTGTTGTTCTCAGTGTGTATGTGTGTGAGCTTGCAGCAAACAAAATCTGGGGAATAGACCTGTTGCATAATGGGATACCTCTTAGCCACGAGCCAATTGAAGACTTTGAGCTAGAGTATGGCCGAGTCAGAGCCAAGGTTCGGCTCCGAACCCACGGATAAGAATATAAGGCGAGATTGACTACATACATTGAACGTTATGGTGAGTACATAACTTCTTGTTTCGTGTGTAGAGATAAGCTTGGTAGGGGGAGCTGTAGAATAGACAGTGTTCACTTAGAGTAGGTGGAGGGTGGAGTTTGTGATTGAGAAAGGGGGTGCGTTTAATTAGGTTAAAGTATGAAGACAATGAAAATGAGGGTGGGAGTGGGGGTAGAATAGGGGAGCAAAGTAAGCCTGAGCAAAATGAGGGCAAACTGAGTAGGCAGAGCCAGCAGTCAGGTAAGCTACAGAAACAATCTGTTTCAATTCCAATTCTAAATCAGTTCTTGCAAAAACACAAAAATGTTGGAGGGTAGGAACTTATAATTATCTTATTTTAATGATATTATTTTTAGCCATCTTATTGTGGGGAATTAGTGCCAAGTTGTATGTAAGCCGCAGTCAACTGAAATTTTAAGCTGCAGCTATATGAGATACTAGAGTAGGAACATACATTCAGTTTACAGTACAAAATTCTGTGTAGAAGCCTCAGGATAATAGTTCAGTCCTGCTTTAGCAGGATTACTTGGAGCCGCTTCTGTCCTGGTGGAGGGACTTCCAAAATGCCACAGGGAGGTGAGAAATAGTGAGCTACGTTTGCATGATACAGTGGCAGTGGACTCTAAAGAAAGAAAAAATAGCCAGTGCAGAGGGTTAGGGAGGGAGAAGGGTTGATTTCTTACAGGTCTCAATAAATGCACCACAGTAGAAGCAAATAAGAGTAAACATAAAGTTAGAGGAAAAAGAGGAGGTAGTAGAGCAGATAGAAAGGTAGGCAGTAGTTTAATGGGATAAGGGGAATGTGTAGCAGTATGTAAATAGAGTCAGTAATGTCAGATCAGGGGAATGTGGAAGTTAATTGCATGTGGGAAAGTCTAAAGCAGAAAGTAAGGTTAGTTTGAGAGCTGTGGATATAAGTAGTTAAGTTAGCAGAAGAAAACCATTTTCAAAATGTCCCAAATAAGCTCAGCTTAACAAACAAGTACTGTAAGAACAGATTAATATCCAGTGGCATGTAACACGTACAGTGATAACATGAACATACACAGCACGCTGATAACAGGCGTAGATAATCTGATCTAACAAGCTTCACTGTAACCTGGCCTAACACAGTGAGTAAAGAACCATAGCGTCTGCAAGACGATTAGCCATTTAAATTAACTATCAAACCACAGGTGACAACAAGATAGACCAAAGGTAATGCACATTAAAGTACATTTATCTAGGTCCTTGTGACTTTAATACATCTCTAAGGTGAAATACAATTCAGTACATGCAATAAGTATACTGACAGGAACACACAGAGGCCCAACATCTACACAGTGTGCTCATAAAAAACAGTGTAAACATATTCAGTAGGAGTAAAAATAGTAGTCTATGACTTTTAGGTGACTATAGCACTATGAGGTATCATGGCTTAAAACAATGTAGTTAACACTGAGACAGTATAAAAAGTTAGATTATATGTTAACAGCAACAGTAAAGTCATTTCAAGAAATGAATGCACTTAGTTGGCGTGCATACAAGGCGTACTATGCGAGGTAGTGATCCAGTCTGGGGATCCTACTCTTCTCTGTTTTCACCAATAATCTAGCCTCTGCCACCAAACATGGCACACTCATACAGTACGCAGATGACTCAACCATCATCTGCTGAGCCCAGTCCCTACCCAAACTGCAAAAAGTCACACAGGAAACCTTTTCCTCTGTTGAAACTTGGTTATCCGATGCCCAATTAATACTCAACCCAAACAAAACTAAACTACTCATCTTCCAACCCACCAAACATATTCAAAACAACTCTCACTTTAACATCACAGCAAAAGACAACACCACTATATACCCAACTGAACACACCAAATTGCTAGGAGTGGAAATAGACAATAAACTAAAATTTGACATTCACATATCCATGACCTTAAAAAAAGTCCACAAAAAAACTAGGAACGTTATACAGAAATAAGCATCTTCTCACCAAAGCAGCAAAGATTTCAATAGCAAATTCCCACCTTATCTCCACCATACTTTATGCCTCTTCAATATATACCAACCTAAGGCAATGCGATCTAAACAAGCTAGAGACCTGCTACAACAAAATTGCCAAATTCGCCACAGGGGCATCCTACCGTAGTCACCGCTGTCTCTCACTTGCTGAACTGGGCTGGCTTGAACTACCTCACCTCCTTCAATGGTATCAACTCTCACTCGCCCACAAACTAGTAAATCATCCACTAAATGTCCCATCCCTCCAGAATCTACTCCAACCCTATCGCACCACCAGACCACTAAGATGCAGCAACAAAAATCACTTGTCGATCACTAAAGCCAATAACTCTGCTGGTGAAGCACTATTCTCTTGCACCATAGCCAAATTATGGAACTCCCTTCCACCCACAATTACCTCCGTACCGTCATGCACCCATTTCAAAACTTTACTAAAAGCGCACCTAAAAACATGCTGGCTATGCCCTTGCAACTCCCACTCTAAAATCACCCACCCCATCCAACCACTACCTTTCTTTCTACTCCACTAACTTCCTTGATTATAGCAAGCTCAGATGCTCATAAGCCTAGTACTTATTATACAGCAGGAACTTCTTATTGTAACATTTGTTAATGTCTGTTAAGTACTTCACAAATAAAGATTCTAGTTGCCTACTGATGTACTATGTTCTTCATCTGTAAATATGTTGTAAGTAATTGCTATGTTATATTGTTAATCGCTATGTAATCCAATGTAACTACTGTCTGTTTATTTTAACTATGGAGCTTTTCTCCCCGGGCCTCCGCTGAAAATGGACCTACGTCTAGTCGGACACTCCCGGTCAACAAATGTAAATAAAATAAGTAAAATAAATAATAAAATAAAATAAAATGGGGTTTGAAAAATGGCACCCAAGTGTTTCCAGGATAAGTAATCTCGCTTCAGACATTACTAAAGAGAGGGGCTATTAAAATCAGTGACAAATCAACGTAAAACACAGCCAGAGTTAGCTTGCAGTCGGGTAAGCTACAGAAACAATCAGTTATACCTTGGCAGAGTGACTTGGATAAATTTTGAACAATTTGTTTAATGTCCAATTCTAAATCAATTCTTGCAAAAAAAAAAAAACAAAACTGTTGGAGGCTAGGAACTTGTAATTATGTTATTTTAATAGTATTATTATTTTTAGCCTTCTTATTGTGGGGAGCTAACGCCAAGTTGTATGCATGGCACAGTCAACTGAGATTCTTTGTTGCAACTATGAGATTCTAGAGTAGGAACATACATTCACGTTACAGTACAAAACTCTGTGTAGAAGACTCACAGGGTAATAGTTCAGTCCTGCTTTGATAGGATCAAAGAACACATTTCATTACTTAAAATGCTAAATACCTCAGTGTGTGTGTGTTAAGTGTGATGGAATTAATTAGTGTAAACCCTACAGGCAACTATTTCAGTAATGTGTAACAGACATGTGTTTTTTAAAGTTCTGAGCTATCAAGTGTCCAGAGAATGCATAAAAACTTCACTTAACTACATCTGGCAGCAGAACCATGCTATGAGGTAAGCCGTTCCACCTGATACAGTCCCTCTTGTTTTTCATTATCTTTGTAAGAAGCTTTAATTTGCACAGTGAGTTTAGCAACTTAAAATCTCTTTCAGAGAACATGAATGACTGACTTGCTCTGGTAAGTGCCTAGTTATAATGAAGCACAAGCATATGAATGTGCACATACCTTCCAAAAAGCAACAACTTAGCAGTGACAAATTATGGTGGCAAACTGACCACACTAATCATGGGTTAAACAGGGGTTACAAATAGATAAAATATGGAGATGGACCTGATAATGTATAAACAAATTGCATTTAGGCAATGTCAGGAGAACAGCTCTCATACAAGGAAGAAATCTGGCAATAATCAGTGGGAAGGTATGTTTTGAGCACATTTAAATAAAAAATGTAATGTTAGTGAATAAGCACAGCTGTAGATCAGGCATGTGGGAGCATTTAGGCTGAAAAGCTGAGCTGATGTTAATGGGACCAAGTCATTTATCTGATGTGCAGCACATCTGACTAGCAGGGCATGGGCTGAATAAAAGATAGCTGTAATTGTTTAGCACCAGGCAGTTTACAAAGTGCACATACGGGTTTGAAGAATTTGATTTCATTATATTTGGCTAAATAGAGATAATTTAAGTTAGTGAGTGAAAATGTTACAAATATATCCACATTTCACCTATGTTTGAAGTCGGTTTTTAACTAAAGTTTTTCTTCCTTTTGCATTCCTTGAAAAGTATCTTCTTCCTGTAACCACATCCATTTAAACTCATATAGTGCAAGGCAGGGGAATCTAGGAATGGATACTATCAACCTTACCGTCTCATCTCTGCAATAATTTCATCTTAACAACTACTATTCTACCTCTCCATCAAAGTCTTACTTATTAATGTATTCTCAAAAAAGTGACATGTTTTACTACTAGATGTATTACTCAACTGCTACTCCGTTTTACTTTCTTTTTATTTTCCTTTCTTATCTACATTTATACTCTACTTTTTTAGCTGTTATTCTTTCTCAACATTTAATTGTAACTTCATTAGTAACTGTACTAAGTCTAGTCAAATATTTTGCATTTTTTTTATACTTTATAAATGTGTGACCACTTAAAGTTTTTTTTTCTTTACGGTGAATGTATTTGCATTTTAAATATGTACTTCTGTAGAAGTGAACTTTATTTGAACTGTTTGTAGCTTTTCTCCCCGGGCCTCTACTGCAAATAGACATATATCCAGCTAGACTAGCCCGGTCAACAAATGTAAAATAAAAAATAAATAAATAAAATAAAAAAACTATCATGTGGTAACTCAGGATATTTCCTTCACCGTTCTTCCTTTAACCATCTCCTTCGTATGACATTGCAGGGGTTTTAAGTCTGTTGAAAGTACAGGTTTTCATTTAATTTGTCTCTGACAATAGAGTTATACACACTAATTGGATCACCAACTTGCAGGTTCCTTTATCAAGCGTTGGCTGTGGTTATGGGGACCTTCCCCCTGTGAAGTCAGAAAAGTCTACTACCCTGCTTTAGCGCTACCCTTCCAGAAGCCAGTCTTTCTCCTGGCTTGTTGTCTTTTTATTTTTTATGAGCCTTTCCTCCTTCACCTGATTTACTTAACATGATCCTTTGGTATCTCCATCCTATGTAGAATGTATCATTCATGGCAGTAATAGGGTTTCAGAGGCTCTGCATCTGTGTGCACCACCCCAAGTCCAGATAATTTCACAGGTCGAAGAGGGACCATCGAAGAAGAAAGGGTTGGATTTTGCAGCCGTATGCCTGCATACCTTTACTGGGACAAGGGGTGAGAAACTGTTACTGGTATAGCAACCCTCTAGGAGAACCTTTGGATACTGCCTGGATATTGATATAAAATAGGTGGGCATATACTTTGTGCTTCTTTGGTGACTGGAAACATGCTGTTTGAAGGACTAGGACTTGGGGACCTTGCATGGCTGCATCTTTACTGAACAGTGTCATACAGTGATACTTGACTTGTGCACCTCTGTCACTTGGTTATGACATGGGCTACACGCGGGTAAAATAACTGTACTGCATGCTGTCCATATTGAACAAAGGATTCATACAGTATAGCATCAGTCTTTTTTCTTTTTCAAATCTCCCCCATTTACAAGACTGAGCCTGTTGGCTTCTCCAGTTGTACCAAGTCATCTCATTTGTTCCACAGTTGTAGGACCAGGGAATTCATGAGTGAGGTGAAAGCTTTATAACCCATTTGTTCTTACCCAGGAAGCCTCTTTGAGCTCATTCACTACTAGCAAGAGTCAGGTGGTAGGAAGCAAGTCAGCTTGCTAGTCCTGTGGGGCAGTCTTCCGTCTCTTTTGGTGGACCCCACCCCTCCCACCAGCGCTGGCTCTTCCGGGTAAGAGTATAGCAGTCCTTCAAGGGGAAGTATGACTCTGCATGCTGAATTCCTCTCTGCTCACAGTGCAGCTTGTACATGGCAACACAGGCTCAATTTCAGCTACACAGTGGACACGCAGTGTTTGTTTTATGCCACCCATATGACGAAGCAAAGCCACTTCTCTCCACCCAGGATGTTAGTTGGCAGTAACCACTCAATATCATCCTTACCTCGCTAACTTGTATATGTGTATGAGTCACTATTCATACTTGGGTTACCTGTAGCATAACCAGGACTTTATCCCTGCTACCCCACAATGCAACTCTGTTCAACACCTGTCTTGGAGTGCTGAGGAGTTTGCATTTACTTTCACAAATCTGTGGAATTCTGTACCATGCCAAGTCAGGTATAATCATTTAGTGGTTGCATTTAAATTTTCAAGATATGATGTTGTCCTCTTCATTCTTCCTTACTGAAGGATCTCTGATCTGGCTTGGCCGCATCTTTCAGACTTCAAATCTCAGTCTCGAGGTCCTGCATCTTCCCATAATGCACCACACTATTTGTAACCCCTCAGATTTCGTTTGCCACTTCTGTGTTCAGACGCATGATTTCAAGTCTCGAGCTGTTAACATATTATATATAAAATCCATTTCATGGGGGTTGTCTTTCTGAACTTGCAGAAAACCCTTCTGTTAGTTTTGGTTCTTCATGACTGTTGTGCACAGAATGTCCAGACTTTGCCTTAGAGAGAAATCTCGTAGCTAATAATGTTATATTTTGCTTCCCTAGCAGTGAAGATGTTTGACTCACGGAGAGCCCCTTTCTCCTTTGGGGCTATTGTAGGCTGGAGTTGCGGAGTTTGGATTCTGGGCTTTTGCATCTGAGAACCCCGTAATTGTTGGTTTCCCTGGGGTTCAACTCCCCCACACTAATTAGAAACCGTTAGCAACATCGAGAGGCTTTTGGATCCTTCCTCCTGCTTCTCTGATCCTATGCCTTGTTTCCAGTGGTATCCTAGTGCCCAAGGAGAACAAGACCCTTATAGATCTAGCTCTTGAGTCCTCTGCAATAGAATCCATTGGTCCTTGGCTCCAAAGCTCTACTTGGACCCAACGTTTTCTGTAATTGTTGCCTTCTGCAGCCGTGTCTCTTAACGATTCAGATTTTACAGAGCAACTACTCTGCTTCCTTGGATCCAAGGGTGTTGGATCCGTCCTGTGTAGGCATGAATCTTGACTCCTAGGGTGACCTACCAGCAGACATCTCAGATCAGTGGTATGCGGATCCGATCTCACTCTAGATGAACCTCTGATCCGGATGCTGGAACAGACGCCTTAGATCAAAACTGCGCGGATCCCGATAATGAGGACAAGAGGATATATCCGGATATCATTTAGCCCTTCATTTCTTTAGTGTGCAGACAGCAGGGTATGTTAGTAGGGCTTATGCGTATGCTTTTGCGAGTAGGTACATTCGTACATCGGTATGTGTGTGTGTGTGTGTGTGTGTGTGTATGTATGTATATATATATATATATATATATCAAACATATATAACTACTCAAAAAAGACTCAAGGCAGACCGGTGTGATGAAGTTCTTTCATTTGGTTTGGACGAAAGCACTAACCTTGATTGTATAAACCTGACTTGATTTTTCATTGATTTTTCGTGGATAAACTGTGGATGTACCTTTGATGAACCTTGCCTGGAGTCGTTTTTTGAGTATGTATGTGTGTGTGTAACTGTGGTGGTGGTGCTGCAGTAGCGCTGTCGCCTGACAGTAAGACGTTGTCCCGTTCGATTCTCAGCTTGAGCGTCTTCTGTCTGGAGACATGCGTGAATGGGCGTACCTTCTTTGAAGGGTGTGCATCAGGGCTGGCAACTCTGCACATAAAAATCTACTGCCAATCATTAGCAGACGGGAGTTCTGCTGTGGCGACCCCTAACCGGGAAAAGCCGAAAGAGACACGCATATACACACGTGTGTGTGTGTATGTGTGTGTGTATGTGTGTGTGTGTGTATATATATATATATATATATATATATATATATATATATATATACACACACACACACACACACACACACACACACACACACACGGTTACCTATGAAAAGATTGAGGAGCTGAAATATCGAACACCATATGGTCAAGACCATATGGTTGATATTTCAGATGATCGATCACTTTAAATTATTAAAAAAAACAAAAACACAATGACGTTACTGCAGGGGGGGCAAGCCCTCCTGCACCCCCCCCCCATTTAAATATACCAACTCCGAGATTGCGCTACAGCAAGGAATAGGAATACTTCCCATTCCGCGCTGTCTTGTCGGTGTATCGAGATCTCAGAGTTGGTATATTTAAGTAGGGAGGGGTGCCCCCTGCAGTAACATCTTTGTGTTTGTTGTGTTTTTGTTTTTTTAATCATTTAAAGTGATCGATCATCTAAAATATTGACCATATGGTCTCGACCATATGGTGTTCGATATTTCAGCTGCTCAATCTTTTCATAGGCAACCATGTATATACACACACACACACACACACACACACACACACACACACACATATATATATATATATATATATATATATATATATGTATGTGTGTGTGTGTGTGTGTGTGTATATATATATATATATATATATATATATATATATATATATATATATATACACGTGAAGATTTATGTGTAGGTATGTCATGGGAGCATATCCTTCGGACGTCCGATCTTGGATAGCCCTAATACCGTCAGCTCCGGAGCTGTCTCGAAGTCTGTACTCTGGCATAGGATCCATAGCCCTCGGATCCCCAGTGCTTGCAGTAATGGCTGAACTACCTTCAGATCCAAGTGCTTTGGATCTGCAGATATATATATATATATATATATATATATATATATATATATATATATATATTATTCCGGTTATTATGTCTGCCTTTTAGGTGCAAAAAACTACGTTTATACAATTGAGAGGTTGAGTAGTTGCCCTTTTCCCCTCCTCCCATCTTCCTTTTACAGAACGCAGGAGTGGCTTGATAAGAGTCTGTTCTGAAAGCTATGAGGACAGTGTTGAGGGCCTGACCTCCAATCTCAGCCTTATCCATTTTTGCTTGCATCTCAGGAAATTCACACTTGGTTTGACACCTTTCTCTCGAGTCAGGCAGGCCATCTGCCAGTTGCTGTTTCCCAGACCTCTGCTCGTGTGTATCACATCCTCTCGCCCCTTCTTGCTCCTTTCAAGAATATCAGGGCTTGTGAGAGGTTTCCCTTTTTTTGATATGCTTGGCTAACCCTTGAAAGCTCTTGTCATCACTCTATTGAACTTCCATGATCCTCTGAACTTATGGTGTGGACCTTGGGGCTGTTTTGCCTGGTTTGGTTCCAAGAGGATGCCTGTAATATAGGGGGCTCTCTCACACTTTATAAGTGGGTGGTTAGCATATAGTTTGAAATGTTTACCTTATAGAGCCTATGGCCATACCATCCTGGATGCACGCAATCTCATTTGGTTTGGGAAGCCTCGCACGGTCGGACTTTGTTAGTACTGGATGGGAGACCGCCTGGGAATACCAGGTGCTGTAGGGTAAGGTCAAGATGCTAGATTTGATTCTCCCTGCCTAATACTAATGTATTAAAAAAAAATGTACTCTGCAGGATTCTTCTCTTCCAGTGGTTTCCTCCTGAAATTAGAAATGTTTTCCAAAACCTCATTGTCCCTTTCCCCTTCCCACACTCAGGACTATTGTTTGGGGCTGCTCAAGTCCTAGCAAGCATACCCGTCGCTCAGTTGCTTTCCAACTGCTTACTTCTACAGTACATAACACTTCATAAGTTCCTTCTGTGGCAGATTCCTAATGTTTTCCTAACAAATTTATTGTTTGTCATTGGATCTCCCAACCTGCTATTGCATTCCCCTTCTTATCCCAGTGACCTTAACTCCTTGGGGCAGCATTGAGTTTCTGTTGCTGTGCTATTGTTACATCTAAGGATTGGTACTAGGCATTCTTCTGGGATTAAACCTGTCAGTTTCCATTCATGAATGTTTTCAGCAGGCCTATCAGCCTATGTGCCAAGAAAATGATATCAGTCCCTACCAATTCAGAAGGTTCTCCTTTTAAACTCATCCCGGCCCCCAGGGTGTTCACCTAATACATGATACTAGTGGCAGTTCACCTGAGCTCAAAGGATCCCTGCTGTTCCATATTTTGGTGCTGATGCTTCCCTTGCCTTAACCAGACAGCATTTTCTACAAGCCAGTGATTCCCTATTGTTCTTTCAAATCCACTCCTGCGCATCACAATAAAGCTGGCAAATCGTGTTTACTCCCAGTATACAATTCCTAAGGAGTTAGCTACCTTTGCATACCATGGGCAAGACATTGTCTTGCCTCTTCATCACTGTTTATCATTAAGCAATCCGATAAGGGAATCGCTGTCCCGTACGTCTTCCCTGGAAATTTTAACCTTACATACTCTTAGCCTCATATCAACTGCCATATTCCTAGTCCCCTAAGCAAGGGTTCCTATACACTTTCTCTTTATGGTGTTTTGGGAGGACAGTGCTTCATTCCTTTAATTCTCAGCCTGTTGCTATACACTTCAGTCAGTTTCGCAAATGTCATGTCCACTGGTGTCCCTGTCAGATTACACCTCTTCTAGTCTAGTCATTCTCTTCCTTCTGCTTAGCCACTGTGATCAAATACACCTTCCACAGGTGGTGTGAGGGCATTACATGGAAAAGTGAGACTAGGTGTTGTGCTCTTTCCCAGAATCCTAGTTACATTTTACACTCCCTCTCCCTTCCCTTTTCTAATGTCACTTACCTTTCAGGGCAGTCTCCCCCAGGGGTTATTACGATGCATAGTGATAATAGGTCAGTAGTTTGGCATACCTTCTGATCAGAAGAATCCCTTCTTACCCACTGTATGGAGAGGCCATGAGTGTCTAGGAGTGGGCAATATTGTGAGTCCTTCTCCTTACATCACATATCCATCACTCTGGCATACAGTTTTCGCGAGTCCACTTGGTTCCTCACATATGGTTTTTCATCCAAACCATCTGAATCAGTTTTCAGTCATTGGGGCAACTTCACTGTGACTTCTCGTTTTTTTCTGTTGAACAGCACATGCGGCAAGTTCTTTCTCTCATCTAATTAGTTACTGACTGGTTTTAGCTGGTTTATACTAGGAACAGCCTAGAATTGTCCGACCTTCCTAGAGCTACAATTATCTCATCTGATCTTCTCCACAAAATTCTTCAATTGATATCTGTGCTGCATTTGCTTGCTCTATGACTCATGTCCTTTGCAAGTGTACATTGTCTCCAGGGGTAGAGCTTTCTTGGTTTGACAGTGCTATGGGACATCCTTCTTTGAGGCCCTCCCAAGAATTATATATGGCTGGGGACTCTACCCATCACTGAGAAAGCATGAAGAGGACAACATCATATTTAAGAGTTATGTACTTATAACTTGGTATAACTGTTGTCCTTCTTCATTATTCCTCACCTTCCCTCCCAACTTTCCCCCAGCCATATATTTTCTAGAAGGATATTGCACATTAGGGGGAAGTCGAGTTCCATATCCTCTTTTCAGTCCTGTCTTTATAAATCAGTAGGCATAGGCAGCAAACTGAGGAGTTAGAAGTAGTGTGGTGCATTATGGGAAGAGGGAGGAGCTGGAGATTAAGATCTGAAGTCTGGAAGATGCTGCCGAGCTGGATGCGAGGATCGGATCCAAGACCCATCAGTGAGGAAGAATGAAGAAGGACAACACACATAACAAATTATGGTAAGTACATAACTCCTAATTATACCTGCTTGAAAAAGCTTTATTGACTTGATCTCTTTTGTTCCTAAATACTGTATTTATTATTGTTTGTAGTTTTCTATGTCGAGTCATGTGTAGGTTTTCTCAGTTGCACATATTCGTTACATGTAGTTTTAACATTTGAATTGTAAAGCTGTCATTCTTGAATCAGTTGATTTGTGCTCCTTCCCTTGAAACATGGACCTTAATCAGAATTTGTCTTGTCAGCCTTACATGCATTCGTAATTGAAATAGCAAGTTTGCAGGTAGTGCTTGTATAATAGGCCAGCAGCCAACTGGTCTACTGCAGCAGCAGTTTTTGTTGTAATGTATGGGACTTTGCTTCCATCTGGAGCTATATACCATGCTTAAGACAGTCAGGTAACAGTACTCAAAGATTCTACCCCTCCTCTCAGAGTTCTGTCCTGCTGGCTTCTGTACCCAAATATAACCCCTTAATTTGGGAAGGTCCTCCCTTTCAAGGCGACACTTGTTTACTTTTTGGCAGTTCTTCTTGGAAGGCAGATATAGGGGAGCACTGAGTGTTGACAACCAGAGAGATCAACCTGTAATGGAGTTAGCTTTTTTATCTGTGTTCAGTACTATGCACAATCATCTACTGATAATGAATCTCTGTAGTTGGCCCTTTCACTGTACTTGTTTCCAGCCAATATTAACTTGTGTCCTCCACCAGGGGGTAATCTTGAGGCAGTGAACACCATATTCCCTGAGGAGGAATTGCAGGTCTTCTGTCAGACAGATGTATTTCTTTATGTTTCTCTGCTGTGCTGGAAGGTGAAGCTGGGTCATTGTTAATGCACATGCATACTCTTTGTGTAATGGACTGCTTTCCCAGTATAGTGCAAGTAAAGGAAAGTTGTATATAAAAGAAAACTGAAATTAAATATGGATTGGAAAAAAGATAGCTGTGAGATTTTTGGTGTTTTTGGTCCTTGTAAGGCTAACTAGACAGAAAGTTAGATGCATGCAAAGCAAACGCTTATGTGTAACACATTTAAACTAATTGCTACTGTTTTATTTCTCATAGGACGCCACTAATGCTTGCTGTTGCTCATGGACACATTGATGCTGTTACAGTGCTGCTTGAAAAAGAAGCCGCAATTGATGCAGCAGACAGTCTGGGATGTACAGCATTGCATCGAGGTGTAAGTTATTTATTTTTTATGTTCTTCCTCAGGAGCTGCATACTGAATTTCCACACTTATTATTTTAGATAATACGTTGTCACCCTTGTCTTAATAGTTTTTAGTGTGTTTTAGTAATCAAAAGCAATAAAGGATAGAACCATTATAAAGGGTGTGATAGCTTGTTGTGATTTAGAAAAGTATATCCCATTTTCTGGATCTTACAAACCAAAGAGTAAAAAGGTCACAGATAATCCAATTAGTAAAAACTACAAGAAAAACTTAGCCAAGGTAGAGTTTTCATTGAGTGTTACCTTAAACCTCCTGTAATAGAGGCCCATGGGATATATGCAAATTACCCTTTATGGACCCTTTAAGGAAATTTTTATTTATTTTTATTTTATTACAATTACAGAACTTCGAACTTGTTGTGTCAACCATTTGCAGTTCGAATCTTTGAGCTTGTGAAGTTGAAAGTAGATCCATATACAGTGCAATGAAAAAGTATTTGCCCCCTTCCTGATTTCTTATTTTTTTGCATGTTTGTCACACACTCGTTTCAGATCATCAAACAGATTTAAATATTAGACAAAGATAACCCAAGTAAACACAAAATACAGTTTTTAAGTGAGTTTATTTATTAAGGAAAAAAAATATCCAAACCTACATGACCCTATATGAAAAAGTAATTGCCCCCCTTGTTAAATCATGAACTTCTTCTTCTTCTTCTTCTTCTTTCGGCTTTTCCCGGTCAGGGGTCGCCACAGCGGATCACCTTGTCCGCACATTGAATGACAGTGGAGTTTTACAGTGTCGAGTTGCCAGCCCGGCGCCCAACCTTCCACAGAAGGCACACTCACACGCACACCTAGGGCCAATTTAGAGTGTCCAATCCACCTGCAGCATGTCTTTGGGATGTGGGAGGAAACCGGAGCACCCGGAGGAAACCCACGCGACCACAGGGAGGACATGCAGACTCCGCACAGAAGGCACCCCAGCCGGGGATCGAACCGGAGAACCTCTTGCTGTGAGGCAGCAATGCTAACGACTGCACCACCGTGGCCGCCCCTTGTTAAATCATGAACTAACTGTGGTTAATCACATTTTTGAGAAAGCTGGGTTCAGTTACACTAGCCACACCTTGGCCTGATTACTACCAGACCTGTTGAAACAAAAGATCACTTAAGTAGAACCTGTAAGACCGTGAAGTAGGCCAAAAGATACCAAAAAGAAAGACATCATGCTACAATCTAAAGAAATTCCTGAACAGATGAGAAACAAAGTAACTGACATCTGTCAGTCTGGAAAAGGTTACAAAGCCATTTCTTAAGCTTTGGGACTCCTGCGAACCACGGTGAGAGCCATTATCCACAAATGGAGAAAACATGGAACAGTGGTGAACCTTTCCAGGAGTGGCAAGCCTACAAAAATTACCCCAGGAGCGCAGAGACGACTCATCCAAGAGGTCACAAAAGAACCCAGAAAACCATCTAAAGAACTGCAGGCCTCACTCGCATCATTTAAGGACAGTGTTCATGACTCAACCGTAAGAAAGAGACTGGGCAAAAATGGCATGCATGGCAGAGCATCAAGGCGAAAACCACTCCTAACCAAAAATAACATAAAGGCTGGTTTCACTTTTGCCAAAAAACATCTTGATGATCCCCGAGACTTTTGGGAAAATATTCCATGGACTGACTAAATAAAAGTTGATCTTTTTGGGAGGTCTGCATCCTGTTACATCTGGCGTAAAAGTAACACAGCATTTCAGAAAAAGTCATCATGCCAACAGTCAAACATGGTAGTGGTAGTGTGATGGTCTGAGGCTGCTTGCTGCTTCTGGACCTGGACGACTACATGTGATTGATGGAACCATGAATTCTGCTCTCTAGTAATAAACCTTGAAGGAGACTGTCCAGCCATCAGTTTGTGACCTCAAGCTGTAGTGCATGTGGGTTCTGCAGCAGGACAGTGATCCAATACACACGAGCAAGTCCACATCTGAATGGCTTAAAAAAATAAAATGAAGGAT